>NW_007738750.1:24260-28793 GCF_000696425.1 Galeopterus variegatus
GGCAAAAGTGACATTGTTATTTGAACTGCTATTTTTATAGTAAATTTGAGTGTGTGTGTGTGGGGGGGTGTCACTAGTATTTCTTCATTTCCGAACTGCATTTTCACATTAATATACTCTCTCAGCTGTATGCAACAGAACCAGCTCTGGCTGGTTTAAGCCAAAAATTATTTTTTAGAAAGACCTTAGCTTGCTTGGAGTATCCTCAGGAGTGCCAGTATTATAAGGAGTGGCTGTGTGGATCTTCTCTGAATAATAGTCTCAAGCCAGTAGTTCTGATTAGAATAACCTAGGTAACTTCCCTATTCCCAGTAGCCAGAGAAGACTTAAATAACAGAAAATGAAATATATTTCTATTTGTATTGACAGTTCTACTACCATTCCATTCATTAAGTTATGTCTTACACCAGCAATCATTTATTAAATCATTCTATGTTCCGGGTAATATGCTAGCTGCTGGCTTTAGCACCAGGTCTACCCTACAAGTCACCACGGTACACACAAGATGTTTTAACTCAATTTGCTTTTGAAGATTTCAATTATTACTTGTTAAGGCCTCTTTTGGGGAATTTATTTTCCAGATAACCTCTGCTTTTTTCAAAACTTTATTCTTCACATATATATTCAAACTCAGCTTTACAATCTCAAACTGCTTCATCTGAGTTTCTTCTCCTATAGCCCTGTAATCTAGTACCTGCTTCCAAAAATTCAATGAGACTGTCTTCTCCAAAGCTTTCAATTTGCTGATTTAACCTTATTTACTGAACATTGCCTATTTGGCAGGTACTATTCTACACATTTGGGAATATGGCAGTTCAAAAACAAATATCCCTGCTCTCAAGGCGCTTACATTCCCATACTCATGATTGTTTAATGCAATGGTTTGAATTCATCCTCATGAGCTTTTACAACTTTTCTCATGTTAGACTTCTCCTTTATAAATTTCTTTCTTCACTCAGCTTTAATAGCACAATACTCTATTTGTTTTTCTATCTTTAACATGCATTTTTTTTGACTTTTTAATTGGTCTTACTAAAACTTCAAAATCTTTAAGATCCTAGTTTCAGCCATATTCCTTTTTCCTCCACATTTCTCACTTGTATATTTCATATTTTCATACAGACTCACAAATATTTTTTCAAGGATTAAACATAAATATATACTAAGTCACAACCTTTCTATGCTTCTATATTTGCAAATAGTAGTTAGATAGATCTAATTGCATTTTCCATCTGAAACCTAACACATCAAAGCCTGAAGTTACAAACTCTGCCCCTGAAATATCTCCTTTACTCATTAAACTTACAAACATGTTAAAACCTTGTATTAGTCTATTTCTGTTGTGTATAACACAATACCTGAAACTGGGTAATTTATAAACAAACAAACTGTATTTCTTACAGTTTAGAAGCTGGAAAGTCCAAGGTCCAGGGAATACTTCTAGTGAGGGCTTTTTTCTTGGTGGTGGCTCTGTACTGCAACACACCGTATCACATGGGGAAAATGAGCTGAGCCAGAGAGAGATAACCTGCTCACTTGCTCTCCTCTTAAAGCCATCAGAACCACACCCATTACCACCCATTAAACTGCCAACTTATTATTTCAAAAATGGATCAATACGTTCGCTAGGGCATGGTCATTGGATCCAATCACCTTTCAAAGGTGCCGCCTTTCAAATACCGTAATTGGAGTTTGCATCTTCAACATTTTTATAATGGGGGTCAAGTTTCCAATATATGAACCTTTGGGGAACACATTTAACCCATAGCAGACCTTCTAATTTATCAGATCCTGTTGATGCTTTCTTTACAATGTCTTTTACTTGCTACTTCTTTCTAGACCTACAGGGTGTGTTTTCCAGAAAGGGGAAACTTGGAACAAACATTACGTGAAAAATTATGATTGAAGTGGTTTTTGAAATACAAATAAAAATTCAGTAGTTGGATTTATTGCTGGGGTAGGCTAGAATAAACTAACATGTATGTATACACACACACACAAATGCATATATATATATATATGTATGCATATATATTGCTTCAAACACTACTGAAGTATTTTTCTCACTTATATAATAGTTGTCATGGGCTATCTCAGGTTAAGAGGCAATGTTTCTCTCTGGGTAATTCAGAGAGAAACCCAGGCCCATCCCTCAGGTCCTTGCTGTCTGCATCTGGCTGGCAGAAGAGGACAACCCATTTCCTTAAAAAACCTTTATTCAGAAATAACCCATATCAGCTGAACTGCCATTTCTTTCACCAGAATCAATCATGTGTCTACAAGTAATTGCAAAAAAAAAAAAGCTTAAAAATATAGTCTCAAGAAAAAGAATTCCATTTATGAAGACCAGCTAGCAGGCTATCCCATGCAGGAGAATGGAGAAAGACATTCCAAGGTAGTTAAATTGTGTGCAAATGAAAGGAGATGCATAGCATGGGAAGGAAATAACAACATGTTCAGTGTTGTTGTAGTGTTAATGGGTAATTGTTTTTTTTGTTTTTTTTTTCTCCTTTTTGTCTTTTTTTCGTGACCGGCAACGGATCGCAACCCTCAGTGTCGCCCCCATACCGGACCGGGACTGGCTATGGGATCGCAACCCTCGGTGTTGCTCCCGCACCTCGCTCAGCCAGTGAGCAGCCGGTCTGTATGCGGGATCCGAACCCTCGGCGGGAGCACCGCCACACTTCCCAAAGCAGCGCACTGTAGCAGTGCGCCACCGGGCCGGCCCAAATGGGTAATTGTTGATTGAGGGACTTTCAGGGACTAAGAAAGTACCATAGGAGATGGTGTTACTGTATTGAGAGAGGATAAAAATAGTGAATTGGGACCTTAATTATTATGCTGGAAAGTGTGAACTTAGCCTCTAAATTACAGGAACACATTAAAGAAAGATATTTAAATGAAGGGGAAGCATCATTGACGTGTGTTCTCGAATGAAAAATGTATGGTATCTATAGGATGGTCTGGTTTGGGAATAAGACACGTTCAACAGACAGTAAAGCACCTTACTAGACTGCAAACATCTTGAGGGCTATTCTATTTTCCCAACAAGTATAAACATATTAGGATAAATAGATACAGAAAAGTATTGTCATTCTTTAAAAAACATCTTTAGAACATTTATCATTTTTCTGGATAGTATTTGTAATCATAGACACTTGCTATATTTTCCTTAGATAAATGCCCTATGTTATTATCAAATGGAAAGTTAAAAATTTTCAAATTAGAAGTGAAAAGAGAAAAACTCTGCCTTGGTGGAGTTTAATCTCTAGAGGATCTCCATTTATATTTTGGATGTTGATTCTATTTGGTGATTTTATATTCACTCTTTGTTTGCTTGCCATCTGTTTAGCTTCAGTTTTCAACTCCCTAAACAAGATATAAAAAGATTATTTACTCCAATTATATTTACAAGGAAATGGTGCCTTTCTTCACAGGTAGGTGATATAAATTAAATCTGGGTTATAGGAATATATTTTTACAGCTGAGGAGTACAAGGTACATAGATGGTGAACAACTTTTTTTTTGCAAGGTCATAGAATGGGTAAATAGCATCATACTTTACTGCTTAAAAATCAGTGCTTTGAGATGGTAGTTCTGGGCAGAATCTGGGAACAAAGACCCTAGAGCTGCATGACCATGGCTTTTCCACTCAAGCCCTCTCACTTCAGTTGACCCATTCATAGCTGGGGACAATGCTGCACACTTCATGCTATGAAAACAGCATGAGTCAACATGTGTGAAAGGTTTGCTTTTATACCTGGCACATAAGAAGTGCCCAGTAAACTGAATCTTTTTACAAGGTAGTGGGGACTCCAAGTTGTCTTTGTTCATGGAGTACAAGAAATATTTGTTTAGTTTTAAGCCCAAAATTATAGGATTAAGGAACAACTGTTCTGATCTTAAAGCCAATTTATTTAGTGCATTCTGTGCAGCCTTTGTTTAGTAAAATGACCAAAACGTATTTGTAAAGGGTCTTGCAGCATTTGTGTACTTCTACTACTTCTTGTCCTTCACTTAAGGATTATATACACTTGCAGTCATCAGTTTAAAAAATGTAGGAAATGAAGAAATTACATAAATATTGAGTTCTTTCTAAGAAATGTTTGTATCAAAAATATTTATATAATGGGGGCTCCTTTGGAATGAGCTTTAAGTATTACCAAATTACTTTGCTGAAAATATGCTTATTACTTATTGGCATAATCATTTCACATATTAGCCTTTATTTAGAATCACAGTGGAATAAAACATTTGTTATCCAATGACATTCTCGCCTAAGTTTCTCACACATGCCATTTCCTTTTACATTAATAAAAAGCAAAAGGATAAATATTATAGTTAGTGAAGACATACCCCATTATGTTAAAATTTATATAAAAAGCAGTTCCAATTTGCTCAGAGTAGCTCTGTCTTCCTCTCTTGGGCACATCATACTGGTAGAAAAATCTGTTGTCTTTCACTGATATTTGTGAGATTTGTAAGTGTTTTAAGAACAGTTAAAAAAAAAAAAAAAAAAAAAGAAAAGGGGGA
>NW_007738750.1:29449-35972 GCF_000696425.1 Galeopterus variegatus
TAAGTGTTTTAAAAAAAATTAAAAAAAAAAAAAAAAAAAAAGGAAAGCGTGACAAAACACCTAAAATCATTCAGCTCAGATCGGACCTGACTACAGGCCATTATTAGTTTATCATTTATGTTAGCAGTTTCCTTTGCTGGGTTAAATAATTAAATTAGTCAAATTAGTGGTTCTGGGAATAAACATTTCTCTTATAACCTGTGAAAGTAGAATGTGCAGAATGGGTCATTCTTCTGGAATGAGGGAACACCATTATTCTTCCTTCTTTCTCTGCCCACCCCTTTTTTTAAAGAATGAGTTAAACAGCATGGTAATTTATTTGATCCACCATCTCCCCTTCTTCTTAAATTGAATACCTTGTTTAGGAGAGGTGTTAGGAAGCAGCAGCATAGTTTTCCTATTCGGCCAAGAGCCAGGCTTCCACAGGAATTTTGAATGGAAACTGGGGTGCGACAGGTATTGCAGAGGAGATGATCACAGACTCCCTTGGGGAGAGAGATGGGATGAGAATCCGCTTATCCAAAGGAAGCAGAGTTGTCTGCAAATGAATGGAAGAGTGCTTGTATTATTTTAAATTCCCCTCAGAACATCAATATTTTATTTTCCCTTGGGAAATGATAGAAGATTCTATCTCCTCTAAGTAAAAATGTGCATAGCTCTCTTTGAGGAATGACTGCTAACCATCTAGATGGTGGGAAATTTACTAATATTTACACTTTTCATGGAAATTCTTTCTTATTACTTTTTCTTGCTTTATTTTTCTACATCTGAGAAAAAAAAATGCCCAGGCAAGTTAGCAAATGAGGTACTGAATAATAAAAATTGTTTGTCATATATTATGCTTATGTATGTTTTATATTGAAACACAAAGGTATAAAAAAACAATTTGATAGTTTTCTAATTAGAAAAGGGACAATTTTCAATTAAGGAATTTGAAACTTCAAACTAATGCTAAATATTTCATTTCTGCATATAGATTATTTTTTTAATTCCTGAAACATTTTCATTAAAAAATCAATAGATTTCTTTGAGTCATGAATTTATAGCCAACACTAACCACTTTTTAAAAGTTAGCAAAAATTATTTGTAAAGGTACTTCCTGAAAATAATGTGGAAGTAACAGTGTGAGAAGATGTATAGTGAAAGGAACAAATAGAGGGTAATAGGAAAGAGCTAATTTGGCAAGGGGATAGGTCTTGGAGTTACATATTAAAACCACATCGAATCTTAGCATTATTTGTCAATGTAATGATGTAATACGACGAGATGAATTATTTATTTAAGAATTCCATAAGGTTTGTTTTATGGAAACACAAAATTTCACCTTCAAGTCATTTTATCATTTTTCCTTATCACACCCTAACTCCACTTCCCTGTTTTATAGTGTAAGTACTTTGTGATAAGGTTATTTTATATCAGATAAGCATGAGAGGGAAGGGAGATGACTTCATATGTTCAAAATATTCAGAAATCATGTGTGCTGGCTATTTTCCTAAAGTGAGGTGGCCAAAAATAAACATATAAGGGTTTTATAATGTTATAAAATATTGTTACAAAATAAGCCTACTATTTTTTTCATGGAACTTGCATTATCTGGCCATTTGTAGAGAAACAGCCAAATTTCATGATTTTTAAGTTAGATAGGGTTTTCTTTGAGACATTTGAAAATACAGAAAAATATAAAGATTCATAGAACGAACACCTGTTTAATTTTCACAAAGGCATTGACACCTTTTTTTTTTTTCTGAGAAAACTGCCTTTTGAAATATTTTTGTGTCTTTTGTAAAACAGATGTTCAAAGTTGAGGATTAAATTCTATAGAACAAAACAGAAGAATTTTTGAAGTTTTAGTCTTAGTACATTTTTCTTTTAACTTACACAATTTGAGAAAGTCAAAAGGAAATGGAATAGAAAAATATATGGAACTGAGGACTGGTTTTGCCAAGTGATATGTCATGATGTTATTTTTAGGAACAATTTCTTGCTGAATTTCTATATGAAAGTTAGAGATATTCAAAATTGAAATCTTAGGCTCTCTATAGCCATATGTTTTTGTGGTACTTCTCTTCTATTTTTCCTCCATATTTTTCTGTCCCCAAAATGAGGTAAACACCAGGAGAAAGGCATTTTTTTTTTTTTTATACCAGAAGCTGGAGAATTCCTAAAATTGGCTGATCTTATCTCCACATTGAGTAAACATAGTCATTCATACTAAACTACCATTTTCTGCAAGGTAGATTTCTTCTGCCACAATTAAAATGTAGAACTATTAGTTTTATTTTTAAAAAAGTGTCACTCTCTGGAGACCCTCAATATTACACTATAAACTTCTTTTCAGCTCCATCTGCATAAACTACTTTTCTGTTCTCCCTCTCTCTCTATCACCTATTTTACATAAGAAATTTTAGATGGAGAAATGTACTCTTCTTTAAATGTGCCCTGTTTTTTCTAATGTTTCATCTTTACTCTTGCTCAAGATATCTCTCCCTGTCTAATTCCATATTGAAATCATGAATATGTCATACCTAAACTTAATTCTATTTTTTCTGTAGATATCATTCCCATTAAATTAGTCAAAATGCATTTTTGTTTCTCAATAGTCTTTTTGTGCATTATTTATACTTAAACTTTAGGCAGTTATCAAAATGTGCCTTGCCTTATATTTTCTTCTCCATATGTTTAAATTCACCCAAACCAGCCAGGATAGCAATAGCATCAGAATATAAGTATATAAGTTTTATTATGACTTCATTTGACTTGCTGAAAAATGGTACTGAGAATTTGTTACCATAAGCAAGCCTGGACCGAGGCTTCTGTCCTCTGACTACCCAACCGTTGCCAACTCCATCGTTTCTTAGTTGGTGTCACAGATTGATTTTAATGATTTAATTTTTTAAATTAAATACTGAGCTCAGTTTTATTTCTAATATAATTTGTATTTGCAGTAGTAACCCAGAATTGCTATTTCAAATCTTGTCCTGTTCCCAGCATGCACTTACCTAGGAAATGAACATAAATCATTCTCACTTATACATAGGAACTTAGTAGAAAGAATAAGGTGGAAAGACTTTTGTGAAGGAAGTTGGCAGAATTGGAATTTAGACCAATGTCCATTTAACCTCTAATGTGTAATCAGTTTGACCAATTATAAAAATTAGTGCTAAAAAAATTCACCAAGTATTGATAAGTGGAGAGTGAATATTTGAAACTTTAATACCTGGTAAACACAAAAAGTTTTGGAATATTTGTTTATATTTGAAAATTTGTTTGAATTATATATTCAGTATAGTGTATTATACATATTTTTAATATAAAATACATTTTCCCTCCATTTCTCAATTTCTTCTTTAGTAAAATGTACTTTTTAAGACGATGTTTCATGTTTATTCTATTAATTCTGGCTGTCTTCAAAGATCTTTTCTTTGAAAAATAAAGAAACTCAGTCCTTCCTAAGGCACTTTTTTCTCCACCATATGATTATTCTAAATCCTAGGTAAATTTGTTGGACTCACTATAAATAGAACAAATTCAGGATCATTTTTAGTTATTGTTCCAATATATTTGTAATGACATTTAACTTCGTTTCCTGACTGAATAAACTTGACTTCTAAATAACATATTACACATTAAATATAAAGCAAAAATACTTTAGAAGCTACCCAGAATTTTCACTGTTGTAATTTTGTGGTTCGCTATACTTTAATCTACCAATTAATGAGAGATTAGTATTGTCTGAGTACTATTTAAGCTCTTTGAGCACTATTCCATTGAATTATTCCACCAATTCAATGAGATAAAATCTGTGATAATCTCCATTTTCTAGATCAGGAAGATGAGACTAAAAAGAGCTGAATAACTTGGATAGACATAAGAACAGGCAGACTTTGCATGAAAACTCACACTCCTCCCAGCTCTGCAAATTGTTCCCAACCTATCTTTCCATAAGAAGTAGGAGACTCATATCATTAAAAGTTATATTGGTATTTTGATTAGTTTTATTTGAAAAAGGCTCAATAAAAATTTTATATAGCCTTTTAAAACAGAAAGATAGCGATCCTAACAAGAGTTTGAGCAAACATGTACATCAATTGGTAGATTTTCTAGGAATGTGCCAGGGACTCATTCAATTGACTAATTTATTTTTCAGGGTTACATGCAATTGTGATGGTTTTAACTATTATGGTTTTAAGTTACTATGACTCTTATTCATGTGTGTATGTGGTATGTAATTAATACCTTATGATACAATTGATTAAAAGATCGAAAGCTCAAATAAGCTGTCTTTTTTTTCTTTTTAAAAAGGTTTTATTTTGTTAAAAGTAATATCAATACATATTCACTAAGAATTAAAAAATAAAAAGTATGAGATGATAAAATTCAGAAATAAAATTAAGAGGATAAAAAGTATAATAATTTCTCAAATTTTCTCAAATTGTTTTCATCATACTTATAAAATGACTTTTTCTGAAAATAATAGCATGGCTAATAATTATCAAGCTCTGATTACCACCAAGTACATGTCTAAATTATTAATGAGAATTATCTCATTTAATTACCACAAAAAGTCTGATTCTGGTCTATTAATACTCTGTTATTAAAGATGAGAGAACTGAGGCACACAGAGGTCATGTACTATGGCTAAGGTCACACAGAAAGTGAGGGAGCTGGAATTTGAACCCATGTAGTCTGTGTTCAGAGCATACAAACCTATCACCACTATGAAATATTGCCCAACATTTGATTAAATGATTGTAAAACACATTGGTATGTTTTTTAAAAATTCAGTACAAAAAAAGAGAATTATTATAATTATGACTGTATCCAATTTGGATTTTCCTCTATTTGGCATGAAGTCTATCCACAACACAATGTGTATTTGGAGGAGAATGCTTGTAAATAGTGGCCTGAAACCATCTGTTTTATCAAACTATTTAAAAACAAAAACAATAAAAAATTATAAAAATAAGCCAGTTAGTTCTTTAAAGTATAAAATACCAGTATTCAGAATATTAGTAGTTACAGCTAAATTTCAAGCTAACTATGAGGAATTACACCAATTTTTGTCTTTAATCAAGGTAATATAATATTTTGTAAAATGCAACAGTTAAGAGTTTGAAATTATAAGAATAGCCATCAGCTCTGTGCCCAATCTCTAGATGGCTGCACGCCAAAAGCAACTATTTAAAATTCTTTTAATTACGGGCCGGCCCGGTGGCGCACTGGATTGTGCGCCGCTTGGGAAGCGCGGCAGCGCTCCCGTCCGAGGGTTTGGATCCCACATACAGACCGGCTCCCGCTCACTGGCTGAGCGAGGCGCGGGAGCAACACCGAGGTTTGCAATCCCGTTGCCGGTCCCTGGTCCGGTACGGGGGCAACACTGAGGGTTGCGATCCGTTGCCGGACACGGAAAAAAAAGACAAAAGACAAAAGACAAAAAAAAAATAAAATAAATAAAAAACTGAGGGTTGCGATCCGTTGCCGGACACGGAAAAAAAAGACAAAAGACAAAAAATAAATAAAAAAAATAAAAATAAAATAAAATTCTTTTAATTATTTATTCCATCTATAGATTTGTCACTTTTAGACATTAACTATCAACCTCTGGAGTTAAACAGAGATATCTTAACCTATATATATCTTAACATATATACATCTCCATTTCCAATATCCTCCACATAAAATTTTGGTTAAATCTATATTCAAGGTTTTAATTTATATGTCTATAGAAATGTTCTCCACTGTTGATACCTACACTATATTTTATCATTATTTTCCAGCAGTTTTATTTTTTCTTTTCTTTTCTGGTGTTAATATTTGCCATGTATTTTTAATTTGCTTTTTTATTTTTTTTAAACCTAAGTCTTGCATACATTCCAGTTTATAAAGGGCATCTCAATATAATTTTCTAGATATTAAATTTGTCACATGTTCTGGTTCATCTAGTCCTTATGTTTGTGTGTACTGGGGACAACTTCCAACTCCTGCTCTCTCCAGGACAGACTGATGAATCTTCTCACTACTCTGTGTAGTCCTGGGATTCCGATTTGCTGAAAATTCTCTCTGCCTCTCTCCTGTTCTCTTTCCTAGTGTAGAAACCCATGTGTTACTCCATCTTGGTTTACTTTCTCATTTCAATGAAACAAAATTTGCATTTCTCCTAGAAAAGGAACAAATATGTTTGAAATTCTGTAGCTCTGAAACTTCTTTGTTCTTTTCTTTCACATTCACATGACAGTCACTGCTGAACAAGCATATTCTAGATCCTTTGGATGAGAACTAATTTCTTTTTGTCAGAATTGTCTATCAGAAACTTTTTTATCCATAAAGTTCTGAAATTTCAGAGTAAAAAGCCGTGGCAGAGGATGTTTATCTTCAATTCTGAAAAAAAAAGAAAAGTTCTGTGTTATTGTTTAAAACCAAATTTTCATCCTTTATTTCCTATTAGTAGGCCCTATTTGTAATCCAGGGGTTGATCCTCTGTTTTGTTTATTGTAATCACTGTGTCTTTTTTTTTTTACAATTG
>NW_007738750.1:37538-38759 GCF_000696425.1 Galeopterus variegatus
TGTAAAGTAAGGCAAATCATAACTAAAGCCAAAATGTTTCATTATTTTAGTTATACTAAGTATCCATTTATGTTGTCAGAGTTAGAGCTCAGACCCTCCAAACCCATTGTACAGACTGGGTCACCAGACCCCTCACATGCAGGTCCATGGTAGGTAATTGGGAAAGATTCCAGGAGCTGTTGGCTGATGACATGAGCTCAGTCCTCAGCTTCCTGAGCAGCAGCAGCTTACTGGTCTGGTAGCTTATAGGTCCAGCGGTGGCACTAGCCTTGAAGAGGGTCCCAGGGGCACTAACAGCAGCAGCCTCCAGCAGCAGTAGTGGCCTCCCCATGCACCCCCTACCACGAGGGGGACATCCTGGGGATGGGAAGCACCATGGGTCAGAGCCACTCATCCTTATACTTAAGTCCATAACCCAGGACACCAGTGCAATTACACTAGCCAATAACCAAGGAACACCTGAGCACATGCCTATTTACATCAAATGCTCGGCAAGATTCTGAACATCTGAGGGACCCTGACCATTTTTCCTGTATTTTTCCAACAAGTATATAACATCTTCCTTCTCCAGAGGTTGGAGAAGGNTCTGAAATTTCAGAGTAAAAAGCCGTGGCAGAGGATGTTTATCTTCAATTCTGAAAAAAAAAGAAAAGTTCTGTGTTATTGTTTAAAACCAAATTTTCATCCTTTATTTCCTATTAGTAGGCCCTATTTGTAATCCAGGGGTTGATCCTCTGTTTTGTTTATTGTAATCACTGTGTCTTTTTTTTTTTACAATTGTTAGAATTTTATTATTTTTATTATTAGCATATTCGTTATTACAAATCATGATTTTTCTATGCCCTTTACCTGACCTGTCCCTCCTTTCAAGCTCTTTATTGATTTTCACATTTCTGTTATTTTCTTTTATTAGTATCTTAAGACAACTTTTGTCCTACTTTTTCTGTTGCTTACTATTCCTTTTTTGTGGATGTGATATCTTTGCATATTTCTTTGAATATACTACATATATTTACTTTGCTTCTTTTTCTGTGCTCAGTATTGCTCCCATTTCCTCTGTATTGCATGTTGTGTTTATTTATTCTGGTTAGTGTCTTTCAAGATGGTGATTCTCAACAAGTATGTGGTCATATTTGAAGATCTATTTCAATTTAATAAAGATGACATTTGGGCTGGCCCGGTGGCGCACTGCTACAGTGCGCCGCTTGGGAGTGTGGCGGC
>NW_007738750.1:40514-41392 GCF_000696425.1 Galeopterus variegatus
GAGAGTAGTGGTGCTGGTGAGGATTTGAGGGTCTAACTGAACCATATTTTACCTTTCAAACTGACACCTTATTTTAGGCTGACATTGCCTTCCCACTAACCTCTTGACTTCTGCTGCACATGGATCCTGATTCTTGAACTTTTTAAAGACTCTGTGATGTGAATTGGTGGCTCTGGTTAATGTTTCTGTAAAGCTAGGGCTAGGGCTAGGGACCCCTGAAACCCATTATACAGACTGGGACACAAACCCTTCACACGCAGGTCTACGAGCTAGGTGATAGGAAAGGGTCCTGGGAACCGTGGTTAAAAAGTTAATAGGCTTTATTCAGAGTTAGGAGCAGTCACCCCACTGGCCTCCTGGAGTTCCTGAGAAGCATAGTGTATCAGAGCCACTTGTCCTTTATACTTAAGCCCATAACCCAGGACACCTAGGTGCACATGCGCAATTACATTACACAATAACCCAGGAACACCTAGGTGCACGTGTGTACTTATATCAGATGCTCAGCAAGATTCTGAACATCTGAGGGTCCCTGACCGTTTTCCTATATTTTCCCAACAGTTTCCCTCTACAACCACTTGGGTTAATTTTCCTTCATTCAGTTATGTTACTTTCTATTTCTTCATCTGCTCTCAGGCCTTAGATATGGTGGTAGAGATTTTGAATGCCACACATGTTCATCAAAATGAAGCACATTTTTCTAATGTTTGAACTTATTTTGTGGTTAGTACAGAGAAAAAGAGATAATGTTTTTATTTTCATGTAAATACTGTCTCAGCTGAAGTTGAAAATAAATTCGGTTGCTGTTGGGAAAATATAGGAAAGCGGTCAGGACCCTCAGATGTTCAGAGTCTTGCCGAGCATTTGATGTAAATCTG
>NW_007738751.1:0-8227 GCF_000696425.1 Galeopterus variegatus
CACCAAAGAATCTTTAATAAATCTACAAGTCCCCCCAATTTTTTTTTTTTTTTTTGTTGTTGTTAGTGGAATCAATTTTGATAGGATTTTAACACCAGGAATTGGAGAAAAGGAACATCCTTCTGGCAATATTCACCTCAAGTCTTGGGAGATACCTTAGGTATCTCCAACCTACTTCAAATACGTTTACCTTCACAGGGCTCTCCAATTTACTCCAACTTCCTTTCCCATGGTAGAAGCCCAGATAGGGGAAATGACACAGTGTCATAGAATTAGTAGCAGAACCAGGACTTGAAACCTAGGTTTCCTGAATCCTGATTAATTCATCTTTCCTGAATGGCCTTAGGGTAATAAAGAAGGTAATACATTCTCTTTTATTTCCCCCACTTCATTTGCCCTTCCTGAAACTTATGGGTCACATCACAACACATAGGTTTATTGCTCATCCTTGATCCAACACATGCCTTCCCAGCCCTCACCCCTACCCCCACCCCTATAGGCCCCATCTTGGCATCCAACCTCCTAGGTAGGTAGCAATGCCCTTTTAACCTACAGAATTGGTTTCTATGGCTTGAGGTTTTTCTTGACTGATGAGATAGTCCAATTTGGGTGAGATGGAGGAGGATCTCTGGAAAAAGGCTGGGTCTCTTGCTTGAAAATTACTGGTGAATCTGGAATCAGCTGGGTTGTAGGCTTGGCTAACACTCGCACTTTTAGTTTCAGTTTCCATTGCAAATAAAAGCTTGGAATTGAGGTGTGTTTGGCTGTCCTCAAATTTGCAGGGCTGTATTCTGTAGTCAGCATCTTTGTGCTCCTTGCTGTAGCCAAACTTGGGAAATGTTTTGTCCTCAGACTGGCCAAGTGCTCCATAGTAAGGCAGGTGGTCTTCTTCATGCTCAGCCTGTTTGTCCGCTAAGTGGTCAGCCTGGTCAGATTCACTGTAGTCAGCCTTGTCAACTATAAGTTGATCAGCATGGCTGTCAACTTGATCAACAGCCTGGTGTTCAGCTAGTTTAGTGTCTTGGTTATATACTTGGTGGTGAGTCTTTACAGATGTTCTGTGCTCAACTTGGTTAGGCAGTATCTGGTCAATCCATTTAGTTTTTTGGTCAACCAGGCCAGATGATCTAAGGTCAATTTTTTCAGAACTTCCTTGGCCAGCTGGGCCAGACAATCTGTGGTCAGTCTGCTCAGAAATTCTTCTCTCAGCCTGGCTGGACATTCTATGGCCAATCTGGTCAGAAATTCTTCGGTCTGTCAGGTCAAGCACCTGGTCGTCATCCTCTTCAAACTCCACATTATCAGCTTGGCTAGATGACTCGCCTTTAGTCTGTTCAAACCATCCTTGGTCAACCTCATTATATACTCTAAGATTAGCTTGACTAGATGTTCTGGCCTCAGCGTATTCAGATACTTTGTGGTCAGGTTGGCCAAATAAGTAGGGTTCAGCCTGGCCAGACAGTCTGTGGTCAGTTTGGCCCACTATTCTGTGATCAGTTTGGTTACCTGCCTCCTCTTTGGCCTGGGTCTTCTGGTTGTCTTCTTCCTGGACATTAGTGTGGCCTACAGTTGGGGGCGCGGCTGTGCTTTCACGTCCCAAGGATTGGTCTGGGGCCTCTTCTGGAGGCTCTGCCATTTTCTGCCGCGTCGCTGACTGGTCTAGGTTGCCAGGCGTTGTGGGTGGGGCCCGCCTGAGTCGTCGTCTAGGCGACAGATGCCCGCAGGCTTTGTGCTGCGGGCCCCCGAGCTGGAGGGCGAGAGGGTGCCCGTCCGCTGTCAGGGAAAGGGCCGCTGGGCGGCGGACGCGAGCGCGGGGCGACGCCTTCCCCGACAGGAGGCAGTTTCCACGACCCGCAGCCCGGCTTCTGGACGACTGCCCGCCACCAGGCCTCGGGGCTCCCACAGCCGTGACCTCTTGATCATTTCATGCAGGTTCTCAGCGGCCTGTACCGTTCCTCTAAGGAACACCCCCCAAACGTTAACAGATGTACGTGCAACCAACCACACTGGAACCACGTACCTGAACAGAGGTTACCATTGCCGTCAACTCAAATTCACGCTTCGTCTGGTACTGGCTTTTGTCTCCAATCACAGCCGTGCTGCACAGTAGCATGTTATTTGGGGGCCCTGTGCTAGCAAATGGTCCTGCTAAATGTTGTTCTTCTTTACATTCTAATCGGTACTATGGTGAGGCGGCCAAATTACATTCTTTCACTTAAAAAAACATTTTTTTTTCAGTACTGTCTTTACAAACAATGCCAGTGCTGACTGTTTTCAGTGGTACCAGGAAGAGTTTAGTCTTCCTAACACCCATGTTGCCAAAGTCATATGGCTCTCTCCTCACCCCTGCACCCTCACAGCCCTTGGCAGTTCATTTCTGCAGGAGCATCCTCTTCCCGTCTCAAGGGACAGGTGAGCAGTTGCTTTCCATTCCCTCTGGAAAAAGCTGTCCTGACTGTGGAAACTCAAGCTGCAAGGTGTTTTCTTACTAAATTAGTCAGAGGATCTATGCCTGCATTGCCAGAGGGAAGAAAGAAGATCCACCGAGAATGGGTTCTAAAACCACACCATCTACAGAATAATATTTCCATACATGTATACAATGTGTAATGATCAAATCTCAGGATAATGAGCACATTCATCACCACAAACATTTATCATTTCTTTGTGTTGAGAACATGCAAACTCCTCTCGTCTAGCTATTTGAAAATATACAATAAATTATTGTTAATTATAGTCACCTAGCACTGTAGAAAACTAGAGCTTATTCTTTACCCCACAAATACATACATAATTATTATGTGTGAGTTAAAAAATAAGAAATTTCTTTTTAAAATGTAGAAGAAAAAAGTCACACCACCTATTAGTCCTCTAGAAAAGAGGGGTGAAGAGGAGGAGGCCAAACCAGAGTTCCGGAAAGGAAGGTAATAAGAAAAGTGGGAGAAAGATACCAGAAGGAATATACAGCAAACGGAGAATTTGCACTTTGTGGTTGTGGCCAGCGAGATTCAGGTTTTGAGATTTGGCCCTCCCTGGAAAGGAAGGTAATAAGAAAAGTGGGAGAAAGATACCAGAAGGAATATACAGCAAATGGAGAATTTGCACTTTGTGGTTGTGGCCAGCGAGATTCAGGTTTTGAGATTTGGCCCTCCCTGTTTGAAATAAACCTTAAAAATGCACTTTGGAGCAGCAGGCCTGCTACTTTTAGGGGAGGGCAGTACAGAGGTGGTGATAGATGAGACATTTTCCTTTGACTCTTGAAAGCCTGAAATCACCAAAGGAGGCTGAGCATGGGTAGTGTGATGCCAGATATTCTTTTAATAGGGATTTAATTGCATTGAACAGATAGAGATGAGACTGGGATTCCAAGTGCAAATATTCGTGACCAAATGTGACAGGGAGAATGGGTACCCTTGGTGCCATACTTAGGAGCAAAAGGAGAATCTAGGCACACTGAAGTAAAATTATTTATGTAACTGTTCCTCGAACGTAGTATATGCAAGAAGTGTTTGTTGAGTGTAAATTTATGAATGATCTGCCTTACTGAAAAATGCATGGAGCAAATGGAAACTGTATGTAGACTAAAATAGGTGACAGGCTATAGATTGCCACTTCAAAGGGGCATTGGTCTTGTGGATTTGTTTTTCCATTTTACAAGTTAAATGTAATCATGGTAGAAATGTAAGAAAAACAAACATAAGGAAAAAAATTTTCCAAACACTCAAGAAATAATCTTTATTAGCATTTTGATGTATAGCCTTCTGGAATTTCCCCCATGCAAATCTATATATATTTACATACATTTCTGTAATCTATATACATATCTATAGACAGTATAAATTTTACAAATTAATTATTTATTAATTTGAGATTATTTTTCTTCTTTTTAAATGTAGGTGTTTACAGATATAAATTTCCCTCTAAGCATTACTTTTGCTGCATCCTGTAAGTTTTTGGTATGTTGTGTTTTCATTTTCATTTAAGGTATTTTCTTATTTCCCTTGTGATTTCTTCTTTGACACATTGGTTGTTTAAAACTGTGCTGTTTAATTTCCAAATATTTGTGAATTTTTCTGTTTTTCTTCTGTTATTGATTTCTAGCTTCATTCTACTGTGTTCAGAGAAGATACTTCACATGATTTCAGTCTTTTAAAATATATAAGGGCTTGTTTTGTGGCCTAATGAATGGTCTATCCTGGAGAATGTTCAATGAAAAGAATGTGTGTTTGCTATTGTTGGGTGGAATGTTGTTTATATATTCTTTAGGTCTAGTTGATTTGTAGTGTTGTTCAAGTCCTGTATTTTCTTACTGATTGTCTATCTATATGTTCTATCCATTATTGAAAGTGGAGTATTGAAATCTCTAACTATTATTGTAGATCTGTTTATTTCTCCCTTTGAATCCATCAGTATATGCTTCATATATTTTGGAGCTCTGCTTTTAGGTACAAATATGCTTTTAATTACTATATCTTCTTGTTTAATTAGCCCTTTTTTCACTATATAATGCACTGCTTTGTCTCTTGTAACAGTTTTTACTTAAAGTCTATTTTGTCTGATATTATTTGGCAACTCCAGCTCTCTTTTGGTTACTGTGTGTGTGGAATATCTTTTTCCATTCTTTTTCTTTCCACCTATTTGTATCTTTGGAATTATGAAAAGTCTCTTGTAGACAGCATATAGTTGAATTATATATTTTTTAAATCCATTCTTTCAATATATATCTCTTAATTGGAAAGTTTAATCTATCTATATTTAAAGTGATAAGGAAGGATTTACTTCTACCATTTTACTATATGTTTTCTCTATGTCATATCTTTTTTGTTCCTCAGCTTCTTTATTACTACCTTCCTTTGTGTTTAGTTGATTTTTTTGATGACACTTTTTTATCCCCTTGATAGTAGCATAGTCGTGATAATATTGTTTTTTATATTTGTCCATGTGTTTATCTTTACTGGGGAATTCTATATCTCTGTATAGCTTTGGGTTGCTCTCTAGCTTCTCTTTACTTCAACATGAAGTAGACCCTTTAATATGTCTCGTAGGACAGGCATAGCAGTAATAAACTCCTTCAGCTATTGTTTATCTAGGAATATCTTAATTTATCCCTTATTTTGAAAGGCATTTTTGTCATATATAGATATTTTCTTAGTGGTTACCTGGGGATTATTACAATTAAACTCTTAAACTTATCACAACTTACTTTGGATTAAAACCATCTTATCTTCAATAGTATATAAAATTCTGCTTCTATACAGTTCTGTTCTTCCCGTTTTATGTTTTTGTTGTCATGAATCACATCTTAATACATCGTGTGCACATTAATATAAACTTATTATTTTATGCATCTGTCATTTAACTCACATGGGAAAAGAGTTGCAAACCAAAAATACAATAATACTGGGTTTTAAATTTACCTATATAGGTACCATATGGCTTCAAGTTACTATCTAGTGTCTTTCATTTCTACTTGAAGTTCTCCTTTTAGAATATCTTTTATGGAAAGACTACTATAGATTAACTCCCTCAGATTTGTTTATTTAACAAAAAGTCTTAAGTTCTTTATTTTGAAGGATAGTTTTGCTGGGTATAGAATTCTTGGTTGAAAGTATTTTTCTTTTAGCACCTTAAATATGTCATGCTACTTCCTTCTCACCTCTGTGAGTTCTGCTGAGAAATTGTTAATCTTGAGGATTCTCATATGTGAGAAGTTGCTTCTCTTTTGTTGCTTTCAAGATTCTCTCTTTCAAAAAGTCTTTGTCTTTTGACAGTCTGATTGTAAGATATCAGTGTAGATCTTTTTGTGTTTGTTATTTTTAGAGTTTGTTTAGCTTCTTAGGTGTGTAGATTCATTTCTTTTATCAAATTTGGGAAGTTTTCAGCCATTTCTTCAAATATTCTTTCTGTCCCTTTCTCTCTCTTCTCTCTCTTCTGGAGCTCCCATTATGTATATTTGGTACACTTGATGGTGTCTCATAGGTTTCTGAGGTTCTGTTAATTTTTCTTTATTATTTTCTCCTTATTGCTCCTCAGGCTGAATAAATTCAATTGGCGTATCTTTAAGTTTGCTGATTCTTTTTTCTGCCTGCTCAAATCAGCTGTTGAAATCCTTTTGTGAATTTTTAATTTCAGTTATTGTTCTTTTCTGCTCTGGAATTTTCATTTGGTTTCTTTTTATAATTTCTATCTCTTCGTTGCCATTCCCTATTTGTTGAGATATCATTCTCCTGCTTTCCTATAGCTCTTAGTTCACAGTTCTCTTTAGCTCTTTGAACATTTTTAAGACAGTTTGTTTGAAGTTTTTGTCTCGTGTGTTCAGTATTTGTGTTTCCTCAGTGACAGTTTCTGTTAATTTTTTCTGGGAATGAACTATACTTTTTATGTCTTTGCATGTTTCACAATAAAAAACAAAAGTTAAAAACTGGAAATCATATATTATAATGTAGCAACTCTGGAAATCATATTTGTCCTCTGCTCAGAGTTTGTTTTTGTTGCTTATTCTGCTTTGTAATTGTTTGACTTTTCTAAGCTATTTTTCTAAAGACTATATTCTTTGTCATATGTGGTTTCTGAAGCTTTTGTTCCTTTACTGTGTGGCCAGCTATTGTTTTGAAAGAGATTTTCTTGAATGTCTGCAGCCAAAAACACAAAATGAAAAAAGCTTTTCTGGTCTTTGTAGATTGGCTCTGTGTTGGGAAAGTCCTCAATACTTACAACTCTGCCTTGTCCTTTATTTCCTGCTTACATGGAGCTTAACACCAGCCACAGGTGAATGATTAGGGTTGTCTCAGGTCTTTTAGGAGCATGCATCCTGCCCTGGGCATGCATGTGTCTTTCTAGATATCCAGTAGATGGAAAATTTTTGATGCCCCAATTATTCAAATAATCTCTCTCCTCAGCTTTTTCTTCCAAGCTTTCAGCTGTCTATTTTCTTAAATTTAATTTAATTTTGTCAATATACAATGTGGTTGATTATTGTGGCCAATTACTGAAACACCTATCTCCCCCCTCCCTCCCAACAATGTCCTTTCTAGTTGCTTGTCGTATCAACTTCAAGGAATTGTAATTGTTATGTCTTCTTCCCTCCCCTCCCAGTTTATTCGTGTATTTATTTATTTATTTATTTTTAGATCCCACAAATAAATGAGAACATGTGATATTTCTCTTTCTGTGCCTGACTCGTTTCACTTAATATAATTCTCTCTAGGTCCATCCATGTCATTGCAAATGGCAGTATTTCATTCTTTTTCATAGCATAGTAGTATTCCATTGTGTACATATACCAGATTTTCTGTATCCACTCATCCGATGATGGACATTTGGGTTGGTTCCAATTCTTAGCTCTTGTAAATAGTGCTGCAATGAACATTGGAGAGCAGGTATACCTTTGACTTGATGATTTCCATTCCTCTGGGTATATTCCCAGCAGTGGAAGAGCTAGTTCATATGGTAGGTCTATCTGCAATTGTTGGAGAAACCTCCATACCATTTTCCATAAAGGATACACCATTTTGCAGTCCCACTAACAATGTATGAGAGTTCCTTTTTCTCTGCAACCTCACCAGCATTCATCATTCAGTCTTTTGGATATTAGCCATCCTAACTGGAGTGAGATGGTATCTCAGTGTGGTTTGGATTTTCATTTCCTGAATGCTGAGTGATGTTGAGCATTTTTTCATGTGTCTCTTGGCCATTCATATATCTTCCTTTGAGAAGTGCCTATTTGGCTCTTTTGCCCACTTTTTAATGGGGTTACTTATTTTTCTGTTGTAAAGTTGTTTCAGTTCCATGTATATTCTGGATATTCATCCTTTGTCAGATATATATTTTGCAAATATTTTCTTCCACTCTTTTGGTGGTCTTTTAACTCTGTTAATTGTTTCTTTTGCTGTGCAAAAGCTTTTTAGTTTGATATAATCCCATTTGTTTATTTTTCCTTTGGTTGCCCATGCTTTTGGGGTCATATTCATGAAGTCTGTGTCTGGTCCTACTTCCCGAAGTGTTTCTCCTATGTTTACTTTAATAAGTTTTATTGTTTCAGGGTGTATATTTAATTCTTTAATCCATTTTGAGTTGATTTTAGTATATGGTGAGAGGTGTGGGTCTAGTTTCATCCTCCTGCATATGGAGGTCCAGTTATCCCAGCATCATTTGCTGAAGAGGCAGTCTCTTCACCAGTGTATAGGCTTGGTGCCTATGTCAAAGATGAGATAGATGTAGGTGTGTA
>NW_007738751.1:8807-31294 GCF_000696425.1 Galeopterus variegatus
TGTCTAGTAACCTCAATCCAAGTAAATAAAATCAGAAATGCAAAAGACATTACAACTGATACCACCAAAATGCAAAGAATCATTACAGACTAGTATGAGCAATTATATGCAAATAAATTTTGAAACCCAAAGGAAATGGAAAAATTCTTGGGCCCTTATGACCTGCCAAGACTGAACTAAGAAGAAATAGAAAACCTGAACAGACTAATAACAAGTAATGACATCAACTTGGTGATAAAAAGTCTCCCCAGACAAAGAAAAGCGTGGGACCAGATGGCTTCACTGCTGAATTCTACCAAACATTTAAAGAAGATCTAATATCAATACTTCTTCAACTTTCTAAAGAAATTGAAGTGGATGGAATTCTTCCAAACTCATAATATGAGACCAGTATTACTCTGATACAAAAACCAACCAAGGACAGAACAACAACAACAAACCCCAAAATAAAACTACAGGCCAATATTCCTGATGAACATAAGTGCAAAAATCCTCAAAATAAAATTAGCCAAAAAGAATCCAACAGCACATCAAAAAGATTATACACCATGACCAAGTGGGATTTATCCAAGGGATGCAACAATGTTCGACATATGCAATTCAATAAACAAGATATATCACAACAGTAGAAGGAAAAACAAAATATGGTCCTCTTGATAAATGCAAAAAAAGAATTTGATAAAATTCAACATCCCTTCATAATAAAAAATTTCAATGAATTAGTTATAGAAGGAAAATATTTTAATACAATAAGTGATATATGACAAACGCACAGCTAACATCATACTGAATGGAGAAAAGCTGAAGGCTTTCCTCCTAAGAACTAGAACAAGACAAGGATGTCCACCCTCACTGCTTTTATTCAACATAGTACCGGAAGTCCTAGCCAGTGCGATCAGGCAAGAGAGAAATAAAAGGCATCTACACTGGAAAGGAGGAAGTTAAATTGTCCCTGTTTGCAGATGACGTGATTTTACATAGAGAGAAATCTAAGGACTCTACCAAAAAACTACCAGACCTGATAAACAAATTCAGTAAAATGGCAGGATATAAAATCAATATATAAAAATTAGTAGCATTTCTATACACCAACAATGATAGCAACAACAACAAAATGAAATACTTAGAAATAAATTTAACCAAGGAGGTGAAAGATCTCTGCAAAGAAAACTATAAAACACTGATTAAAGAAATAGAAGAAGACACAAAAAAATGGAAAGACATCCCATACTCAGGAATTGGAAAAATCAACATTGTCAAAATGACCACATTACCCATAGCAGTTTACAGATTCAATTAAATCCCCATCAAACTACCAATGATGTACTTCACAGAAATAGAAAAAATGATCCAAAAATTTATATGGAACAATAAAAGACCCCAAATAGCCAAAGCAATCCTGAGCAAAAAGAACAAAGTGGGAGGCATCACCCTCACAGACTTCAAATTATGCAACAAAGCTATACTAATCAAAACAGCATGGTACTGGCACAAAAAACATACATGTAGATCAATGGACCAGAATAGAGAACCCAGAAATAAAACCACATATCTACAGCTACCTGATTTTTGACAAAGGTGCCAAGAACACACACTGGTGAAAGGACAGTCTTTTCAATAAATTGTGCTGGGAAAACTAGAGATTCATATGCAGAAGAATGAAACTAGACCCTTATTTCTCACCATATAAAAAAATCAACTCAAAGCTACCATCTGTGGGATTCTGACTGAACACCTGTTAAGTCAGAATCCTACCCAGGTGGAATGATATAGCCACACTGTGGAGCCTCAGCTGATCTCAGAGAGCTGGTCCCCCACCATCCCTGCCAGGCGGGCTGCTGCCCCATGTGATGCACCCAGCTGTGGGTCAGGGAGGGTCTGGTGCACAGCCCCTCCTCCTGGGAAGCAGGGTGTGGCCAGAAAGGTGGCTGCCCTCTCACCTGTCATGCAAGGCACTTGGGGAACCCAGTGCTAAACAATTCTAGAGGACCTACTTCTGGGTTGGGGTTTTGCAGCAGAGCAGCTCCGTCGCTGTGATCTATTGAGAGTTAGTCCTCAACACAAGGGCTTGTTTTTTGTTTGTTTGTTCATTCATTTGTTTTCTTTTTATATTTTTATTAATATTATTATTCTTTTACATTCTATGATGTTGTTGTGGAGCGGTTGGGAGGAAAGTGGAGAGGGGAAAGTGTAAAGAAAAAGGATGGAAAAAGGAGGATGGGCGGGATTGAGGCCAGTGGCACTCCCCTCATTCCCACAGGGGTGACCAGGGGGCTTCCAGCGGTGGCTTGGTCATTGCCGAACTGGGTGCAGTTTGTTTGTTCATTTGTTTTCAAAATTTTTTTAACAAACCATAAAATAAAAATCAACTGAAAATGGATTAAAGACTTGAATGTAAGACCTGAAACTATAAAACTTCTATAAGAAAACATAGGGGAAACACTTCCGGACATAGGACTGGGCAAAGACTTTATGAATAAGTCCTCAAAAGCACAGGCAACAAAAGTAAAATAAACAAATGGGATTATATCAAACTCATAAGTGCCTGCACAGCAAAGGAAACAACCAACAGATCAAGGTGACAACCTGCAGAATGGTACAAAATATTTGCAAACTGTAAATCCACAAGGGATTAATATCCAAAATAGACAAGGGACTCAAATAACTCAGTAGTGAAAAATAAAAACAAAAACAAATAATCTGATTAAAAAATGGGCAAAGGAGCTGAATAGATATTTCTTAAAAGGGCATACAAATGACCAAGAGGTATATAAAAAATACTCAACATCACTAATCATCAAGGAAATACAAATCAAAACCACATTGAGATATCATCTCACCCCAGTTGGACTGGCTATTATCAAAAAGACAGAGAATAACAAATACTGGTGAGGATGCAGAGAAAGGGGAACACTTATATACTGTTGGCGGGACTATAAATTGGTGCAGCCATTATGGAAAACAGTATGGAGGTTCCTCAAACAACTACAGATAGAGCTGCCATATGATCCACCAATCCCACTACTGGATATATAACCAAAGGAAAGGAAATCAACATGTTGAGGGGATACCTGCACTCCCATGTTTATGACAGCTGTATTCACAATAGAAAAGATTTGGAACCAACCTAAATGTCTTTCAATGGATGATTGGATAAAGAAAATGTGATATATATGTGCAATGCAATACTACTAAGCCATAAAAAAGAATGAAATTCTGCCATTTGCAACAACATAAATGAGCTTCAGAAAATTATGTTAAGCGAAATAAGCCAGGCACAGACAGAGAAATACCACATGGTCTCACTCACACGTGGAAGTTAAAAAAGTTGATCTCACAGAAGTAGAGAATAAAATAGTGGTTAATAAAGACTGGTAAGGGGAAGGGGGGAGATGGGGAGAGGGCATTCAATAGATTATAAAATTGTACAACGATAGGAAAAATAAGATCTAGTGTTCTATAGCAATATAGACAGACTACAGTTAACAGCAAATTACTGTATAACTTCAAGTAGCTAATTGAAAGGATTTTCAGTGTTTCCAACACAAAGAGGTAACAAATGCTTGAGGTGATGGATGTGCTAACTACCCTGATGTGACCATTGCACACTGTGTCAATGTACCCAAAATCACATTGTACTTCATAAGTATATACAATTATCATGGGTAGATTAAGAAAAATTAATTAAAAACAAAAAAATTAGAGTGTAGCATAGTGGTTATCAGAGGCAAGAAAGGGGAGGGGGGAAGGGATGGGGAGGAGCTGGTAAATAGGCACAGAGTTACAAAATTACAGTTAGATAGGAAGAATAAGTTCTTTGCTCTAGGATGACTATAGCTAATAATATCGTACTGTATATTTCAAGATAGTCAGAAAAGAGGATCTTGAATGTTATAACCACAAAAAAAGGATAAATATTTAGGCAATAGATATGCTAACTATTCTGATTAGATCTTTATACAATATATGCATGTAATGAAACAATAAACTGTATACCATAAAAATGTACAAGGAAATTTTTTTTTTAAAAAAAGACATTGTAATGCACACTAAACAGTCTTGTTTTGAAGCAAAGATAGGCAAATATATTATGAGTATATGATTCAAATAAAGAGCAGTATGGAAGGCATGGGGGTTTTTTTTTTACTAAAAGTTGCTTGGTTAACTGGATATCTGCTTGGGAGAAAATGAAACTTGACCCCACTTTACACACTACACAAAATCAATTTCAGATAGATTGTGGATATAAATGTGAAAGGCAACAAACAAAACCAACCCACACCCAAATATTAAAAATTTAATCACAAACTTCTATGAGTTTGTATAGGAAACTGTGATCAGACGCTGGGGCTAAAGAGATACTTCTAAAACAGAACACTAGAAATACTAATCATAAAGAAAAAGATAGTTAAATTTGACTATATTAAAATTAAGAATTTCTGTTCATCAAAAGCCATATTTAAGGGATTGAAAGGCAAGACCGAGGATGGAAGGATTCCTGCAACAATCAAGAAAGAACTCATAACCAGAATAGATAGAAAACTGTTACTAATGAGTAAGAAAAAGACAAATAATATAATAGAAAAATAAATATTTCCAAGTGGTTAATAAACAAATGGAAAGGTATGCAACTGCCTTAGTAATCAGGAAAAAGCAAAATGAAACTGCAATAATATATTACTATTCACTACACAAAATGACTAATGCTAAAACACTAATAATAGTAAGCTTTGGTAAGGATATAGAACAACTGGAACTCTTACACACTGCTGGTGGGAATGTAAATTTGTACAATTACTTTGGAAAATTGAAATAATCTACTGAAGCTGAAAAAACACATATCCTATGATTCAGCAGTTACTCTTCAAGATATGTACTCAAGAGAAATCTGTCACTGAGAGATATGCATAAGAAGGTTCACAGCAAAATTTTTGTTAACAGCTCCAAGCTGGAAACAACTTGCATGTTCATCAAAAATAGAGTGGATAAATTGTGTTATTTCACACAATGTCTACTCTACAGCCATGAAAATGAATGAAGGAAAGCCACACAACAGCATGGATTAATCTCACAGACAATTCTGAGTAGAAGAAACCAGATACAAACGAATACATACTATATATTTCCCTTTCTATAGAGTTCAAAAAGCTGACAAATCTAAGCAAAAGTGTTTCATGATTTATGTTTAGTTGTAAAATTATAAAGAAAAGTGAGGAAAGCATTATCATAAAGGTCAATGCTACCAGTCCCTTTGTGGGGAGTAATAACTGTGAGGAAAAGGATGGGGGCTTTTGGGATGCCGGTAATGTTTTATTTTTAAAAAACCTGAATAGTAGTTACAGGTGTGTTTATTTCGTGATAATTCAGAGTTGTACATTTTGTTTTTTACATGTCGTATGTGTGCTATATTTTATAATAAGCAGAATAAAAAGGCTGTTCTTTTTCTGCTATTCCATACCTGGCACAGCATAAAATTGAGAGGGTCCTCTGGCTTTTCATAGACTAATTTTTCGGTGATCTGCTGAGAAAGAGCATAAGGTATCACATTATGGTACTGAGTGAAAGTTATGTGGTCAAGTTATATCTGATGCAGTCTTTCCCACTAACCTAACATCCACCATAGCATTTTGAAGAAATTCCTGTATTTCTGCAAAGTAACAACTTACTTTCTCACTACTGATAAAATTAGGCAAATTAAGGTAAAATGTGGTGAAATAAAAATTTAGTAAAAAATTGCATTGGATATTTTTATTAGTTTCCAAAATCAAAGAGGTAGTGAGAAAGTTTTGAAGCAAGTCTTTGTTTTGAGAATTGTAATTTTGCTAGACTAGGAAATTAATAAATTACTTGCTTAGAAGAATAGTCAAGGAAAAGTCTTCTGAATAAAAACTTTAAAACACTGTATGATTTTACACAGAAAATTTCTTCTGAGGCACTTGATTCTAAAGGTAAAAATGATGTTAAGTGTTTATAATATTAAATGATAAAGTTTATATAAAACTTCAGAGATTCAATTCCATACTTTTTGGTCATAGAATAACTCAAAAAGTTATGGGAAAGTAAGCACAATTCTCATTTGCAAGGAATAACAATCAGGTGAATTTCGGTATAAAATATTCGGGTCATTTTAATGCACTCAATGTCATTAAATTAATATTTTTATTAAACACATATTTGATAACTAATTTTTCTTAAAACAATATTGTATACATAAGCAGTACTTTCTCTTGACAGACGAAGAAAATAGATTGATCAAAACTCTACTTCCTTCAATAGTTTCGTACTTCAGTTTAATAATTAGCAGTTCTTTGACTAAAGCCAGAAACCCAGCCAATAGTACTCTCCCAACAAAAGAACATTTTAAGAAGAAAAAGTAATAGAGCAGAGTTAGTGAAGTAGACATCACATATTCCTATTTTATATCCGGAATCTGAGGTTCACAAAAGTTAGGTAATGTTCTCCAAATCAAAGATACAATGTTACAAAATTAGGATTTGAGCCTTGGGTTAACAAATTGCAAAATTTGTGCTCTTTCCTCTATATCCTATGTCTTTAAGTTTAACCTTTTCCAGCTTATAGCTTTTATTTCGGTGGGCTATTCTTACTTTCCACCTTTCTAACCAGACAGTTACTGCATGTATATATGTTGTTATATATGTATACGTACATTGTTGGGTAAATAATATTAACATAAAAATAAACATGGCAGTCAAACAACCATCACCTACCGAATACTAAAAAGGAAAAAAATTATAGACGTGCTAATCTCTTTTAATTCCATATTGGCCAAGGAATGTCATACTTTAAAGAAGGTTCTAGCATCACATCCTGAGGCTCATGAGATTTGTAATTTGAAGAATTAAAAGCAATTTTTAACTATTTCTTTTTTCTCTCTAAAGAATGTGGATTCTTATATGGTTTCCAGATTGGTCATCTTTTGAAAGTGTTATATTCCTGTTTGGAAAGCCTTTCTCTCTCCTTTTTAATTACTAATATTTTGTCCTTTCTTCCTGGTCCTGTTAAAATGTTAAGTCTCTGGCCAAGTTTTTTCCCTACCAAGCAACATAACTGACACCTAATCCCTCTGAAGGGCTTGATATCATGGTATCATTTATTTGGTGTTTATTATTCACTACTTTTGGTAAATACATTTTAATGCACTTACTGACTTAGATTATATCCCCTTTTACAGCATACGCGCTTCCTTGTGCCTCTTGAAAAATTCACAGTTAAAGAAAGGGATTGAGAGGTTTACCTGGAATATTTGCAGAATGTGGTGTTTCTCCACGTATTGGAGTGAAACTTGATAAGGATCTTCATATACTATAAGAGGGAACCTCCTCCTATAAG
Source organism: Galeopterus variegatus (assembly GCF_000696425.1). Classification (NCBI taxonomy): domain Eukaryota; kingdom Metazoa; phylum Chordata; class Mammalia; order Dermoptera; family Cynocephalidae; genus Galeopterus; species Galeopterus variegatus. The sequence goes on from NW_007738751.1 coordinate 16,158, forward strand.
TTTGATTGTATGTGTGAGAACTCTTTTCTTGCTTGAATTCTGAAAAATCCTGAAATTGAAATATCCCCCCCACCAAAGAATCTTTAATAAATCTACAAGTCCCCCCAATTTTTTTTTTTTTTTTTTTTGTTGTTAGTGGAATCAATTTTGATAGGATTTTAACACCAGGAATTGGAGAAAAGGAACATCCTTCTGGCAATATTCACCTCAAGTCTTGGGAGATACCTTAGGTATCTCCAACCTACTTCAAATACGTTTACCTTCACAGGGCTCTCCAATTTACTCCAACTTCCTTTCCCATGGTAGAAGCCCAGATAGGGGAAATGACACAGTGTCATAGAATTAGTAGCAGAACCAGGACTTGAAACCTAGGTTTCCTGAATCCTGATTAATTCATCTTTCCTGAATGGCCTTAGGGTAATAAAGAAGGTAATACATTCTCTTTTATTTCCCCCACTTCATTTGCCCTTCCTGAAACTTATGGGTCACATCACAACACATAGGTTTATTGCTCATCCTTGATCCAACACATGCCTTCCCAGCCCTCACCCCTACCCCCACCCCTATAGGCCCCATCTTGGCATCCAACCTCCTAGGTAGGTAGCAATGCCCTTTTAACCTACAGAATTGGTTTCTATGGCTTGAGGTTTTTCTTGACTGATGAGATAGTCCAATTTGGGTGAGATGGAGGAGGATCTCTGGAAAAAGGCTGGGTCTCTTGCTTGAAAATTACTGGTGAATCTGGAATCAGCTGGGTTGTAGGCTTGGCTAACACTCGCACTTTTAGTTTCAGTTTCCATTGCAAATAAAAGCTTGGAATTGAGGTGTGTTTGGCTGTCCTCAAATTTGCAGGGCTGTATTCTGTAGTCAGCATCTTTGTGCTCCTTGCTGTAGCCAAACTTGGGAAATGTTTTGTCCTCAGACTGGCCAAGTGCTCCATAGTAAGGCAGGTGGTCTTCTTCATGCTCAGCCTGTTTGTCCGCTAAGTGGTCAGCCTGGTCAGATTCACTGTAGTCAGCCTTGTCAACTATAAGTTGATCAGCATGGCTGTCAACTTGATCAACAGCCTGGTGTTCAGCTAGTTTAGTGTCTTGGTTATATACTTGGTGGTGAGTCTTTACAGATGTTCTGTGCTCAACTTGGTTAGGCAGTATCTGGTCAATCCATTTAGTTTTTTGGTCAACCAGGCCAGATGATCTAAGGTCAATTTTTTCAGAACTTCCTTGGCCAGCTGGGCCAGACAATCTGTGGTCAGTCTGCTCAGAAATTCTTCTCTCAGCCTGGCTGGACATTCTATGGCCAATCTGGTCAGAAATTCTTCGGTCTGTCAGGTCAAGCACCTGGTCGTCATCCTCTTCAAACTCCACATTATCAGCTTGGCTAGATGACTCGCCTTTAGTCTGTTCAAACCATCCTTGGTCAACCTCATTATATACTCTAAGATTAGCTTGACTAGATGTTCTGGCCTCAGCGTATTCAGATACTTTGTGGTCAGGTTGGCCAAATAAGTAGGGTTCAGCCTGGCCAGACAGTCTGTGGTCAGTTTGGCCCACTATTCTGTGATCAGTTTGGTTACCTGCCTCCTCTTTGGCCTGGGTCTTCTGGTTGTCTTCTTCCTGGACATTAGTGTGGCCTACAGTTGGGGGCGCGGCTGTGCTTTCACGTCCCAAGGATTGGTCTGGGGCCTCTTCTGGAGGCTCTGCCATTTTCTGCCGCGTCGCTGACTGGTCTAGGTTGCCAGGCGTTGTGGGTGGGGCCCGCCTGAGTCGTCGTCTAGGCGACAGATGCCCGCAGGCTTTGTGCTGCGGGCCCCCGAGCTGGAGGGCGAGAGGGTGCCCGTCCGCTGTCAGGGAAAGGGCCGCTGGGCGGCGGACGCGAGCGCGGGGCGACGCCTTCCCCGACAGGAGGCAGTTTCCACGACCCGCAGCCCGGCTTCTGGACGACTGCCCGCCACCAGGCCTCGGGGCTCCCACAGCCGTGACCTCTTGATCATTTCATGCAGGTTCTCAGCGGCCTGTACCGTTCCTCTAAGGAACACCCCCCAAACGTTAACAGATGTACGTGCAACCAACCACACTGGAACCACGTACCTGAACAGAGGTTACCATTGCCGTCAACTCAAATTCACGCTTCGTCTGGTACTGGCTTTTGTCTCCAATCACAGCCGTGCTGCACAGTAGCATGTTATTTGGGGGCCCTGTGCTAGCAAATGGTCCTGCTAAATGTTGTTCTTCTTTACATTCTAATCGGTACTATGGTGAGGCGGCCAAATTACATTCTTTCACTTAAAAAAACATTTTTTTTTCAGTACTGTCTTTACAAACAATGCCAGTGCTGACTGTTTTCAGTGGTACCAGGAAGAGTTTAGTCTTCCTAACACCCATGTTGCCAAAGTCATATGGCTCTCTCCTCACCCCTGCACCCTCACAGCCCTTGGCAGTTCATTTCTGCAGGAGCATCCTCTTCCCGTCTCAAGGGACAGGTGAGCAGTTGCTTTCCATTCCCTCTGGAAAAAGCTGTCCTGACTGTGGAAACTCAAGCTGCAAGGTGTTTTCTTACTAAATTAGTCAGAGGATCTATGCCTGCATTGCCAGAGGGAAGAAAGAAGATCCACCGAGAATGGGTTCTAAAACCACACCATCTACAGAATAATATTTCCATACATGTATACAATGTGTAATGATCAAATCTCAGGATAATGAGCACATTCATCACCACAAACATTTATCATTTCTTTGTGTTGAGAACATGCAAACTCCTCTCGTCTAGCTATTTGAAAATATACAATAAATTATTGTTAATTATAGTCACCTAGCACTGTAGAAAACTAGAGCTTATTCTTTACCCCACAAATACATACATAATTATTATGTGTGAGTTAAAAAATAAGAAATTTCTTTTTAAAATGTAGAAGAAAAAAGTCACACCACCTATTAGTCCTCTAGAAAAGAGGGGTGAAGAGGAGGAGGCCAAACCAGAGTTCCAGAAAGGAAGGTAATAAGAAAAGTGGGAGAAAGATACCAGAAGGAATATACAGCAAACGGAGAATTTGCACTTTGTGGTTGTGGCCAGCGAGATTCAGGTTTTGAGATTTGGCCCTCCCTGTTTGAAATAAACCTTAAAAATGCACTTTGGAGCAGCAGGCCTGCTACTTTTAGGGGAGGGCAGTACAGAGGTGGTGATAGATGAGACATTTTCCTTTGACTCTTGAAAGCCTGAAATCACCAAAGGAGGCTGAGCATGGGTAGTGTGATGCCAGATATTCTTTTAATAGGGATTTAATTGCATTGAACAGATAGAGATGAGACTGGGATTCCAAGTGCAAATATTCGTGACCAAATGTGACAGGGAGAATGGGTACCCTTGGTGCCATACTTAGGAGCAAAAGGAGAATCTAGGCACACTGAAGTAAAATTATTTATGTAACTGTTCCTCGAACGTAGTATATGCAAGAAGTGTTTGTTGAGTGTAAATTTATGAATGATCTGCCTTACTGAAAAATGCATGGAGCAAATGGAAACTGTATGTAGACTAAAATAGGTGACAGGCTATAGATTGCCACTTCAAAGGGGCATTGGTCTTGTGGATTTGTTTTTCCATTTTACAAGTTAAATGTAATCATGGTAGAAATGTAAGAAAAACAAACATAAGGAAAAAAATTTTCCAAACACTCAAGAAATAATCTTTATTAGCATTTTGATGTATAGCCTTCTGGAATTTCCCCCATGCAAATCTATATATATTTACATACATTTCTGTAATCTATATACATATCTATAGACAGTATAAATTTTACAAATTAATTATTTATTAATTTGAGATTATTTTTCTTCTTTTTAAATGTAGGTGTTTACAGATATAAATTTCCCTCTAAGCATTACTTTTGCTGCATCCTGTAAGTTTTTGGTATGTTGTGTTTTCATTTTCATTTAAGGTATTTTCTTATTTCCCTTGTGATTTCTTCTTTGACACATTGGTTGTTTAAAACTGTGCTGTTTAATTTCCAAATATTTGTGAATTTTTCTGTTTTTCTTCTGTTATTGATTTCTAGCTTCATTCTACTGTGTTCAGAGAAGATACTTCACATGATTTCAGTCTTTTAAAATATATAAGGGCTTGTTTTGTGGCCTAATGAATGGTCTATCCTGGAGAATGTTCAATGAAAAGAATGTGTGTTTGCTATTGTTGGGTGGAATGTTGTTTATATATTCTTTAGGTCTAGTTGATTTGTAGTGTTGTTCAAGTCCTGTATTTTCTTACTGATTGTCTATCTATATGTTCTATCCATTATTGAAAGTGGAGTATTGAAATCTCTAACTATTATTGTAGATCTGTTTATTTCTCCCTTTGAATCCATCAGTATATGCTTCATATATTTTGGAGCTCTGCTTTTAGGTACAAATATGCTTTTAATTACTATATCTTCTTGTTTAATTAGCCCTTTTTTCACTATATAATGCACTGCTTTGTCTCTTGTAACAGTTTTTACTTAAAGTCTATTTTGTCTGATATTATTTGGCAACTCCAGCTCTCTTTTGGTTACTGTGTGTGTGGAATATCTTTTTCCATTCTTTTTCTTTCCACCTATTTGTATCTTTGGAATTATGAAAAGTCTCTTGTAGACAGCATATAGTTGAATTATATATTTTTTAAATCCATTCTTTCAATATATATCTCTTAATTGGAAAGTTTAATCTATCTATATTTAAAGTGATAAGGAAGGATTTACTTCTACCATTTTACTATATGTTTTCTCTATGTCATATCTTTTTTGTTCCTCAGCTTCTTTATTACTACCTTCCTTTGTGTTTAGTTGATTTTTTGTAGTGTACTATGTTGAATCCTTTCTTATTCCTTTTCTGTATGCATTCTTGAGTTATTTTCTTAGTGGTTACCTGGGGATTATTACAATTAAACTCTTAAACTTATCACAACTTACTTTGGATTAAAACCATCTTATCTTCAATAGTATATAAAATTCTGCTTCTATACAGTTCTGTTCTTCCCGTTTTATGTTTTTGTTGTCATGAATCACATCTTAATACATCGTGTGCACATTAATATAAACTTATTATTTTATGCATCTGTCATTTAACTCACATGGGAAAAGAGTTGCAAACCAAAAATACAATAATACTGGGTTTTAAATTTACCTATATAGGTACCATATGGCTTCAAGTTACTATCTAGTGTCTTTCATTTCTACTTGAAGTTCTCCTTTTAGAATATCTTTTATGGAAAGACTACTATAGATTAACTCCCTCAGATTTGTTTATTTAACAAAAAGTCTTAAGTTCTTTATTTTGAAGGATAGTTTTGCTGGGTATAGAATTCTTGGTTGAAAGTATTTTTCTTTTAGCACCTTAAATATGTCATGCTACTTCCTTCTCACCTCTGTGAGTTCTGCTGAGAAATTGTTAATCTTGAGGATTCTCATATGTGAGAAGTTGCTTCTCTTTTGTTGCTTTCAAGATTCTCTCTTTCAAAAAGTCTTTGTCTTTTGACAGTCTGATTGTAAGATATCAGTGTAGATCTTTTTGTGTTTGTTATTTTTAGAGTTTGTTTAGCTTCTTAGGTGTGTAGATTCATTTCTTTTATCAAATTTGGGAAGTTTTCAGCCATTTCTTCAAATATTCTTTCTGTCCCTTTCTCTCTCTTCTCTCTCTTCTGGAGCTCCCATTATGTATATTTGGTACACTTGATGGTGTCTCATAGGTTTCTGAGGTTCTGTTAATTTTTCTTTATTATTTTCTCCTTATTGCTCCTCAGGCTGAATAAATTCAATTGGCGTATCTTTAAGTTTGCTGATTCTTTTTTCTGCCTGCTCAAATCAGCTGTTGAAATCCTTTTGTGAATTTTTAATTTCAGTTATTGTTCTTTTCTGCTCTGGAATTTTCATTTGGTTTCTTTTTATAATTTCTATCTCTTCGTTGCCATTCCCTATTTGTTGAGATATCATTCTCCTGCTTTCCTATAGCTCTTAGTTCACAGTTCTCTTTAGCTCTTTGAACATTTTTAAGACAGTTTGTTTGAAGTTTTTGTCTCGTGTGTTCAGTATTTGTGTTTCCTCAGTGACAGTTTCTGTTAATTTTTTCTGGGAATGAACTATACTTTTTATGTCTTTGCATGTTTCACAATAAAAAACAAAAGTTAAAAACTGGAAATCATATATTATAATGTAGCAACTCTGGAAATCATATTTGTCCTCTGCTCAGAGTTTGTTTTTGTTGCTTATTCTGCTTTGTAATTGTTTGACTTTTCTAAGCTATTTTTCTAAAGACTATATTCTTTGTCATATGTGGTTTCTGAAGCTTTTGTTCCTTTACTGTGTGGCCAGCTATTGTTTTGAAAGAGATTTTCTTGAATGTCTGCAGCCAAAAACACAAAATGAAAAAAGCTTTTCTGGTCTTTGTAGATTGGCTCTGTGTTGGGAAAGTCCTCAATACTTACAACTCTGCCTTGTCCTTTATTTCCTGCTTACATGGAGCTTAACACCAGCCACAGGTGAATGATTAGGGTTGTCTCAGGTCTTTTAGGAGCATGCATCCTGCCCTGGGCATGCATGTGTCTTTCTAGATATCCAGTAGATGGAAAATTTTTGATGCCCCAATTATTCAAATAATCTCTCTCCTCAGCTTTTTCTTCCAAGCTTTCAGCTGTCTATTTTCTTAAATTTAATTTAATTTTGTCAATATACAATGTGGTTGATTATTGTGGCCAATTACTGAAACACCTATCTCCCCCCTCCCTCCCAACAATGTCCTTTCTAGTTGCTTGTCGTATCAACTTCAAGGAATTGTAATTGTTATGTCTTCTTCCCTCCCCTCCCAGTTTATTCGTGTATTTATTTATTTATTTATTTTTAGATCCCACAAATAAATGAGAACATGTGATATTTCTCTTTCTGTGCCTGACTCGTTTCACTTAATATAATTCTCTCTAGGTCCATCCATGTCATTGCAAATGGCAGTATTTCATTCTTTTTCATAGCATAGTAGTATTCCATTGTGTACATATACCAGATTTTCTGTATCCACTCATCCGATGATGGACATTTGGGTTGGTTCCAATTCTTAGCTCTTGTAAATAGTGCTGCAATGAACATTGGAGAGCAGGTATACCTTTGACTTGATGATTTCCATTCCTCTGGGTATATTCCCAGCAGTGGAAGAGCTAGTTCATATGGTAGGTCTATCTGCAATTGTTGGAGAAACCTCCATACCATTTTCCATAAAGGATACACCATTTTGCAGTCCCACTAACAATGTATGAGAGTTCCTTTTTCTCTGCAACCTCACCAGCATTTATCATTCAGTCTTTTGGATATTAGCCATCCTAACTGGAGTGAGATGGTATCTCAGTGTGGTTTTGATTTTCATTTCCTGAATGCTGAGTGATGTTGAGCATTTTTTCATGTGTCTCTTGGCCATTCATATATCTTCCTTTGAGAAGTGCCTATTTGGCTCTTTTGCCCACTTTTTAATGGGGTTACTTATTTTTCTGTTGTAAAGTTGTTTCAGTTCCATGTATATTCTGGATATTCATCCTTTGTCAGATATATATTTTGCAAATATTTTCTTCCACTCTTTTGGTGGTCTTTTAACTCTGTTAATTGTTTCTTTTGCTGTGCAAAAGCTTTTTAGTTTGATATAATCCCATTTGTTTATTTTTCCTTTGGTTGCCCATGCTTTTGGGGTCATATTCATGAAGTCTGTGTCTGGTCCTACTTCCCGAAGTGTTTCTCCTATGTTTACTTTAATAAGTTTTATTGTTTCAGGGTGTATATTTAATTCTTTAATCCATTTTGAGTTGATTTTAGTATATGGTGAGAGGTATGGGTCTAGTTTCATCCTCCTGCATATGGATGTCCAGTTATCCCAGCATCATTTGCTGAAGAGGCAGTCTCTTCCCCAGTGTATAGGCTTGGTGCCTTTGTCAAAGATGAGATGGATGTAGGTGTGTTGGTTGATTTCTGGATTCTCTATTCTATTCCATTGATCAGTGTGTCTGTTTTTATGCCAGTTCCATGCTGTTTTGGTTATTATAGCTTTGCAGTATAGTTTAAAGTCAGGTAGTGTTATGCCTCCAGCCTTATTTTTTTTTTTTTGCTCAGCATTGCTTTGGCTATGCGTGGTCTGTTGTTATTCCATATAAATGTCTGGATAGTCTTTTCCATTTCTGAGAAAAATGTCTTTGGAATTTTGATGGGGATTGCATTGAATTTGTACGTCACTTTGGGTAGTATGGACATTTCCACAACGTTGATTTTTCCAATCCTAGAGCATGGGATATCTTTCCATCTTTTTGTGTCCTCTTTAATTTTTCTCAGCAGTGGTTTGTAGTTCTCATTATAGAGATTTTTCACATCTTTGGTTAACTTGATTCCTAAGTATTTTAGTTTTTGGTGGCTATTGTAAATGGGCAAGCTTTCTTAATTTCTCTTTCTGCGTGTTCACTATTGGAGAATAGAAATGCTACTGATTTTTTTGTGTTGATTTTGTATCCTGCTACTGTGCTGAACTCATTTATCACCTCCAAGAGTTTTTTTATAGAGGCTTTAGGCTGTTCAATATATAGAATCATGTCATCTGCAGACAGGGAAAGTTTGACTTCATCTTTTCCAATCTGGATGCCCTTTATTTCCTTCTCTTCTCTGATTGCTCTGGCTAGTACTTCCAATACTATGTTGAATAGGAGTGGTGAGAGTGGGCATCCTTGTCTACTTCCTGTTCTTAAAGGAAAAGCTTTTAGCTTTTCCCCATTCAGAATGATATTTGCAGTGGGTTTATGATATATGGCTTTAATTATGTTGAGATACTTTCCATCTGTACCTATCTTGTAGAGAGTCTTTATTATGAACGAGTGTTGAATTTTATCAAATGCTTTTTCAGCATCTATAGGGATGATCATATGGTCCATGTGTTTGATTTTATTGATATGGTGTATCATATTTACTGACTTGCATATGTTGAACCAACCTTGATTCCCTGGGATGAATCCCACTTGATCATGTTGTATAATTTTGCGTATGTGTTGCTGTATTCTGTTAGCTAGTGTTTTATTGAGGATTTTTGCATCTATATTCATCAATGATATTGGCCTGTAGTTTCTTTTTTAGTTGTATCTTTACCTGGTTTTGGTATCAGGGTGATGTTTGCTTCATAGAATGGGTTTTGGAGAATTGCCTCTGTTTCAATCTTTTGGAATAGTTTGTAGAGAATTGGTGTCAATTCCTCTTTGAATGCTTGGTAGAATTCTGCTGTGAATCCATCTGGTCCTATGCTTTTCTTTGTTGGGAGACTGCTAATTAGTGCCTCAATCTTGCTGCTTGGTATTCGTCTGTTCAGGTTTTCTATTTATTCTTTGTTCAGTCTTGGTAGTTTGTATGTGTCCCGACATTTATCTGTTTTCTCCAGGTTTTCATATTTCTTGGTGTACAGTTCTTTGTAAGAGTCCCTAATGATTCTTTCTATTTCTGTGGTATTGGTTGTAATGTCTCCTTTTTCATTTCTGATTTTTGTTATTTGGGTCTTCTCTCTTTTTTATTAACCTAGCTAGTGGTTTGTCTATTTTGTTTATCTTCTCAAAAAACCAACTTTTTGTTTTATTGATCTTTTCATCATTTTTGGGGTCACTAATTCATTTAGTTCTGGTCTGATCTTAATTATTTCTTTCTATATGCTACTGTTATGATTGGATTGTTCTTGTTTTTCTAGTTCTTTGAGGTCACTTATTTGAAATCTTTTTATTCTTTTGATGTAAGCATTTATTGCAATAAACTTCCTTCTTAGTACTGCTTTTTCAGTATCCCACAGGTTTTAGTATGATGTGTCTTTATTTACATTAGTTTCAATAAATTTTTGATTTCCTGTTTAGTTTGTTCTTGGACCCACAGATCACTCAGGAGTCTATTGTTTAATTTCCATGTATTCATATAGCTTCCAGAGGCTTGTTTGTTATTGTTTTCTAGTTTTGATACATTGAGTTCTGAAATGATACTTGAAATTATTCTTATTTTTTAAAATTTGCTGAGACTTGATATCTGACCTAACACGTAATCTATCCTGGAGAAAGTTCCACATACTGATGAGAAGAATTTATATTCTGTAGTTGTTTGATGAAATGCTGTGTAGATATCTTCCAGGTTCAATTAGTCTAAAGTGTAGTTTAAATCCCATATCTTTCTGTTGATTTGTTGCTTATATGATCTGTTCAATGCTGAGAGAGTGGTGTTCAGGTCACTCACTATTATTGTGCTGGGGCCTATCTCTTTTTTTTAGGTGTAATAGTGTTTGCTTTATATATCTGGATGCTCAAGTGTTGAATGCATACATATTCATGATTGTTATGTCTCTTGCTAGTATATTCTTTTATCATTATATAGTGGCCTTCTGTGTTTCTTTTTATAGTTTTTGGTTTAAAGTCTATTTTATCTGATATAAGAATAGCTACTCCTGTTCATTTTCGATTTCCATTTGTAAGGTGTATCTTTTTTCATCCTTTCACTTTTAGTCCATGTGTGTCTTTACAGGTGAGTTGAATCTCTTGAAGACAGCATATAGTTGGGTCTAGCTTTTTAATCCAGTAAGTCAGTCTGTATCTTTTGAGTGGGGAGTTTAATCTACTTACATTTAGGGTTATTATTGAGAGGTATTGACTTACTACTGCCATTTATTCCTTTTTGCTTAGATGTTTAATTATTTTTTATTTCTTTCTTCACCTTTTATTATTTGTTTTCAATGTTTGTTGGTTTTCTTCAGGTGGTAAGATTTGGTTTCTTTCTCTTTCTTGTTTGCATTTTTGTTTTTAAAGGAGGTTGTGTTCTTTCTTGTGTATTTGTGGTAGTGATTATTTTTCAGATTCAAGGTTCAGGACTCCCTTGAGAATTTCTTGCAGAGCTGGTTGTGTGGTAATCAACTCCTGAAGTTTTTGTTTATCTGGGAAATACACTATTACTACCTCATTCTGAAGGATAGCCTTGCTGGGTATCCTATACTTGGCTGGCAGTTTTTTTCTTTTAGTATTTCAAAAATGCCATCCCATTTTCTTCTGGCCTATAGAGTTTCAGTTGAGAAGTCTGCTGTTAGTTTAATGGGGGCTATCTTATAGGTGACTAGATGCTGTTCTCTTGCTGTTTTAGAATTCTCTCTCTGTCTTTCAGCTTTACCTATTTGACTCTACTGTGTTCAGAGAGGATCTTTTTGGATTCAATATGTTTGGGGATATTTGAGCTTCCTAGATCTGAAGGTCCATGCCTCTCCATATGCCTGGGAGGTTTTCCATTATTATTTCCTTGAATAGATTTTCAATGCCTTTTACTTTATCCTCCCCTTCTGGAGTACCCATGATTCAGATGTTTGTGTGCTTAAGGTTGTCTACTAGCTCTCTTAGACTTTCTTCATTTTTTAAAATTCTTTTTCCTTTTTTTGTCTGCCTGGGTTATTTTATAAAGACCGTCTTTGAGATCAGAGATTCTTCTTCTGTTTGCTCTAGTCTTCTGCTTAGATTATGTTTTTTATTTCATTGAATGAATCCTTCAGCTCCAACAGTTCTGTTACAATCTTTTTTTAAAGCATAATCTCTTGTAAATTTCCTCCTTCACATCTTGGGTATTTTTTCCCATTTCATTGTGTTCTCTAATTGAGTTTTCCCTTATCTCTTTGAGTATTCTTAAGATCATTTCTCAGAATTCCTTTTTTTTTTTTTTTCAAAAAATGACTGGTAAGGGGATCTTAACCCTTGACTTGGTGTTGTCAGCACCACGCTCACCCAGTGAGCAAACCGGCCATCCCTATATAGGATCTGAACCCGTGGCCTTGGTGTTGTCAGCACTGCACTCTCCCGAGTGAGCCATGGGGCCGGCCCCTCAGAATTCCTTTTTTTACTTTTCAAGGGTTTCCTGCTCTCTGGGGTCTGGTACTTGAGAATTACTGTATTCCTTTGGTGGTGTCATGTTTTCTTGTTTATTTGTATTTCTATTATCTCATGTTGATGCCTGATCATCTAATAGAGCAATTGTTTCTTCTATTACTCTGGAATGGGCTTTGAGGAGAAAGACTTCCTCTATTTTCAGGCTATGCTGGTGATTCTCCTTGTGTCAATGCAGTCATGTGTATGGCAGGCTGCCTGCAGGGTGGTCCTGGCTACTACTCTGGCAGTGAGCTGTCCTGTGGCTGCAGTAGCTGTGGCAGTGGCTGTGGTGGACCCCCTACACAGAAGCTGTGTTTGTGGTTACCTCTTGCCTTCTGACTGGGTGGTGGGAGAACTGCCTGGGTCTTCTGCCTGTGTCCCTGGTCAAGGGAGGATCTTTTGCCTTCTATTCAGGCAGTAGGAGTGCTGCTTAGGTCCCCAGTCACAAGAAGATCTCTTGCATTTTTTTCAGGTGGTGGGAGGGCTGCCTGGGCCTTTGCCTGGGTCCCTGGTCACAGGAGGGCTCTCTTGCCTCCTTCTTGGGTGGTGGGAGGGTTGTCAGAGCTCTAATCACTTCATTTTATAAGTTTATTTAGATTACACATTTAATAGTTAAGATTTCTCTAATTAAATTTGTATAGATATCCTCCCCTAATATTTCTTTACCTTCAATCATGGCTTGATAAGATGCTGAATAATTTCCTTCTGAGTCCCAAATATTGAGTTTCAGACCAGAGAGAGGAAAGAGAGGATGCAGGGGACTATGGCAGACATACCTCCTAACGTATATCCTTAAATGTATGATCTCTTGACTCAATATATGTTTTGTAGCAGATATGTTTATAGTTATAAACATATCTAATAAATATGAGCCGATTCTTTGCTTCTTTCTGATTGTTGTTTGGGGTATAAGAGAAGCATTAAAGAAAAGTACTCATATAGTTTAGTATTTTTGGACTAGGGAAGGGCAAAAAGCGACCCTAAGCTAAACCAAGAAAGACTTTAGACTTTTGTGTGTGTACGTGGTAGCAGTCTGATGGAATCCAGGTGGAGAAAGAATTGAATGGGGAGGAGGTTTCTGGTCAAGATGGCAGAATAGATGGTCCCCAGCATCACTCTCTCCCATAAATAAACCCATTTACAACTGTTAAAAAGCAATGATAGCCAAGCTGGGGTTACTAGACTCAGGGGAAGAGGAAGAGAGACCTACGGAGTTCATGAAGGCAGGAGAAGCCAAGATGAGAGAAAGAAAGGATCGCTCCCATGATTTTGAACCTTAGCCTCTTCAAGGCTGGAGCTGCTAAGCACATGGAGCAAGAGCTGGCAAAAGCCACAGCTGTGCCCTTTGGATGAAGTTGCTTGGAGGCTGCAGGGAAGAAGAAGGCCTTGGTGGCCCCCAGGCCAGCAACACCACTAACAGGGTTCTTGTGGATCCACACAGGAGTGAGGAGCTGCAGACAACTGAAAAAAGGAGCCTCTATGAGACCAATGAGTTATTGCAATGGACTGGCACATGGCCCACCACATGGCAAGTGTCTGGAGTGTGGGTGGTGGGGGAGATGGGCACACCAGGGGAACACTGGGGCACAGCAAGGACAGCTGATCTGCCCCCCAGTCAGCACAGGCCCACTTGGTGGAGACTGGTTAGGAATATAGAACTGCAGGGGTGCAGTTTACTGAAAAGACTCAGGACCAGACCAGAGTTTCTACACAACCCAGGTGTACCGAACCTCACAAGATCTAGAAGTACATATAAGGTCAACAATTAAAACCTGAGCTGCACAAAAAGCCTTCCACAGGGAATCAGCAGCAAAGCAGCAATTTAACTAAACTACAGGGCTCAAGTGCTGGTTCCCTTAGGAAGTTACCCCATTTTAGATGTAAGCAAAGGACAACAGATTAGTTCCATGCAGAGTTTAAGTGGTGGGGTCAGCTAATAATCCAACACAGAACTGAAAGAAAACAAAAACCCCACAGATCAGAGACAAAGTTCTGATATTAACCAGCAAAGGTTTAACACCACCAAACAACACCTATAAAACCTAGAAGGACTGGAAGCCCCCTGGGCTCCCCAGTCTGGGACGGGGGAGGACTGTGGGCCTCAGCCGCGTCCCCCCAATGACCACACACAGCTCAGCAATGACCACTGAGCTGCTGCAGGAAGCACCCTGGTCTCCTATGCTGGGTGGTGGGGGGCTGAGGGCCTCAGCCACACCCTCCTGATGTCTGCAACCAACAGAGTGACCACCACCAACCTGCTGCTAGAACCCCCCTAGTCTACCCTGCTGGAATGAGGGGGGTGCCACAGGCCTCGATCAAACCCCCCTTTTAACACCTTTTAATCCCTTTTGGCTCTTACCATTTATGGCAGAAGAGCTGATTAATTTACTATGAATGATTGGATCAGTGTGTTACCGTTCTGATAATTCATTGAAATGGATGCAGAAGACAAAGAGTAATACAGGAGAAAAGGACGGTCAGAGTCCCTGGATGGTGGCAGCCATGACAGAGAAGTGGTATTCATTCTATTACTGTGATCTATCTTGTGACAACTATAGGTGATCGCATACAGATCTAAATTGGGGTAGCTGTAGTTAATCTAGTCTCATTAAAGTTTCTATGTGATTAAGTTGTCTAACAAAATGGTTCCTATCCTCATATTTTTTTTTATAACTCCAAATCATGTACCCGAGGAGGTTTTTCTAAAAGCAACAATTAAAATGTTTTTAAAAATATGATATTTGTATATTATAATTTTATCTAACTCTTCTTTCTCGCTTTCCTTCCTTTCTCAGATAAGAAGAGGAGATGTCTCTGGTGGGACTTTTGCCCTGGTGGGACTGGTTTTATAGAACTGGTGAGTGATGACACTGGTAAGGCTCTGTTACTAGGAGCAGTTATTATCTCTGATGGCCTGGCTGAGTGAATGGCTTTTTTCGATACTGATCTTTTCTCACATTCTCCTATTAATAAAAAAACTTACAGTTTTTAATCCTGGGAAAAAATTATTTTCCATTTCAAAAAAATTTTTTTTTATTGAAACATATTTGATTGTACATATCTGTGGGTTACACATTTCAAAAAATATTTATTGAGCACTTGCTATGTGTCAGGCAATGTGGATACAATAGGAAACTAGATAAACACAATTTTTAACCTCAAGAATCTCATATTCTAGAAGGGGTCTTTGATAAGAAAATAAGCTATTATAATATACTGTGTTAAGA
>NW_007738751.1:31530-33215 GCF_000696425.1 Galeopterus variegatus
AAAAAAATTTTTTTTTATTGAAACATATTTGATTGTACATATCTGTGGGTTACACATTTCAAAAAATATTTATTGAGCACTTGCTATGTGTCAGGCAATGTGGATACAATAGGAAACTAGATAAACACAATTTTTAACCTCAAGAATCTCATATTCTAGAAGGGGTCTTTGATAAGAAAATAAGCTATTATAATATACTGTGTTAAGAGCTATGTTGGGAGAAGTACAAACAGCTATTGGTACATATAGCAGAGGAACTTAACTCAAAGTTGAAGGGTGATGAAAAATGACATCAAAGTAGTATAACATATAGTCTGTTCTTTGTTATAGGGCCTTTGTTGTGCTGGAGTCTAGCTGCAGCTCCAGCATCTACTAGCTCTGTTACTTTTGATGAGTTTCTTAACCTTCCCAAGCTTTTTATTCTCATATTTAAAATGGGGACAATAATAGTACCTATCTCACTGGTTTGCTGTGAAAATAAATCAGTTAATACATACAAATCACTTAATACAGTGCTTTAGTGAAAAATAAAAATGGTAGCTCATTTTTTGAAATGAAAGCTGAAGGATCATTAAGAGTTAAGAAGTGAATGAGGTGAGGTGGTCGGTGTTAGGAGGAGAATATCCCAGGAAGACAGAAGCACATATTGAATGCTTGGAGGCAGAACAGCTCATGGGGAGTTTAAATAACTAAAAGAAATTCAGTATGCTGTAATATTAATTATGAAGGGGCTGGGTAATAATGGACGAAGCAGGAGAGGTAAACAGGGCTTATATCATAGAGATACTTGGCCTTGAGGTCAAGAGTATACAGAGTCATCAAAGGATTTCTTGCAGGGTAGTGACATGATCAGACTTGCATTGTAGATTGTTCTGGTTGCAATTTGGAAAAGGGATTGAAGGAGGAGAAAACTGGAGGTAAGGTGACTAAGAAGACCTTATAATAGAAACTTTTGTTTTTAAAATGTCCAAGTAAAGATGGTGCTATCCTCCTATTCTCTCAGAAATCAACCCAAGGTAAGAAGAACAAGAAACAGAAATTCAAGCTCCATCTTTGAAAAAACCCAAAAAACAACAAGATGAAATCTATAACCCTGAGCCACAATGTATGAGGAAACATTACCGAGAGCAGTTGTGGTTAAAGAGTATGGGCAGATGCAGGGAGATGCTGCTTATATCTGTATATTTCAGGCAAAACTGTCAAAGAAAAGTTTCCCTGAGGGAAAATACCCAATAATTCCTTATTTGGAATAATAGGAATGTGGTAGTGGGAGCATCTCTAGGACTAGTTAGTATCAGCAAGAAGCAGAATCAGAATAAATGAATGAAAGAATCATGCTAATAAACCATATCTGGGTTTCATATTTTATTTTATTGGTGGGACTGTGGAGAAGAGAGATTCTGAATAGGGTGAAGCCCTATATCAACTGATCTTTGTTGACTAGGGAGAAATAAAAGGAAAGAAAACTTATACATATAATCCTGTGCCATAAGAAACATCACTGAACCAAGAATTTCTGCTAATCCAGAGTATGGTCTTGGCTCCTTCCTCTTATAAACCTCTTACCAATAGCAGTCATTGGGAGAACTCATCATATCCAGATATGAGTAGTAATCGTAAAGTAATCAGCATAGGATCTATGTAAATATAACAAAAGATGAAAGGAGGAAAGGAATAGGAAACAA
>NW_007738751.1:33593-41388 GCF_000696425.1 Galeopterus variegatus
ATCAGCATAGGATCTATGTAAATATAACAAAAGATGAAAGGAGGAAAGGAATAGGAAACAATGAAACAAGTAGAGGAAGAAAAACTCTCAGCAGAAAAAGCTACTATAGATCACATATAAATTTTGACCAAACATTGCCATAAGCTAAAAGATAAAACAAAACAAAAAAACATCAATCATGCACTCTCTCTATAAATATGAACTCCAAACAAAGAATTCCAAGGGCTCAGAGAAGACATACTGAGATGACAGAAAGAATTGAAAAATGAGCTCAGGGAAGAAATGGAAGAGAAATAGGAAACTTTTATAGAAATAAAGTTCTCATTAGAAGAAGTTCAAAGGAGACTAGACATAACTGAAAACACACTGGAGACATGGAGGATAGAACTAAGAAAAGCGAGAAAAATGAAAGAGTCCACAAAAAATTAGGAGAATTTGGGACAAACAAAAAAATTGATAGGAAAGATAAATATATGCTAATGAGTATAGAGTAAATGGAACAGATGCAATATTTAAATATATAATTGAAGAATATTTTTCTAGAAACAAAAAAAATCAACATATATAAAAGGCAGACTGTACCCTAGGAAAACTTGACATAGAATGGTTAACATTGATATCATATTCTAACAAAATTACAGGACCTCGAATATTAAAACTCCTTTGTGAAACTAGGTAAAAAGATCAAATTGCACATAAGCAAAAAAATCAGACTGGCTCAGACTTCTCCACAGCAACAATTAATACTAGAAAACAGTGAAGCAATGCTTCAAATTCCTCAAGTAAAGAAAATGTAGACTCAAGAAATATATTCCCAGCCAAGTTATACTTCTTTTTTTTTTTTTTTTTTTTTGTCCTTTTTTTGACCGGTAAGGGGGTCAGAACCCTTGGCTTGGTGTCGCCTGCACCACGCTCAGCCAGTTAGCACACCGGCCATCCCTATATAGGATCCGAACCCGCGGCGGCAGCACTGCTGCGCTCCCAGCGCTGCACTCTCCTGAGTGCGCCATGGGCCCGGCCCAGCCAAGTTATACTTCTGCTTTAAAGACAATAGACATCTTTGAATATGCAAAAACCCAGGTAATATAATTTTCATGAGTCTTTATAGCAGATGGAAAACCTCAACAACCAACAGATAAATGGAGAAACTATGGCAAAAGTAGTGGCAGTGAGATATCAGGATGATTAAATGTGTGATTAAGATGGGAATAAACATGGGGGTTACAGTTAGAATGGAATCTACTTTATAAACTCTGACAGAGTGGAAATAACAGAATAAACAACAGATGGGAAGGGGAGAAAAAAATGGGAGGTAGTGTAAGCACCTTTTATAATTGGAAGATAAAAGTTATTTAAAGCTGGTAAATTAAGTAATAGAAGGTAAATGCATTTAAAATTTTAAAGGTAAGTACTAAGAAAAGTCTTTTAATTCACTAAAATTAGGTGTTGGAGTGAGGAAGAAAGTGGAAATGAAGTGGAAATACAGAAATTTATTTAATTGTTGATAGTATGAAGTCATTAGATACTGTCCAATGAAATAGAGAATTAGATATATTATAAACTTACAGTTAGCTCACAGATGTATTTGCAAATGTGAGAAATAAGGTATTTGAAAAGATGTTTATTGCAACCTCATTTGTAGAAGCAAACGACTGGGAGTAATGTAAGTGTCATGAATTGGAACTGGTGAAATAAATTACAGTATATCCATACAGTGCAACTATTGTAACAAACAAGCTCTACATGTACTATATGGAATGATCACCTAGATGTATTATTAAGTGATATAACAAGGTACAGAACAGTGTGAATAAAATGTAGAAAAAAACCCAACATGTGTACATATATGCTTGTATAAAATATTTCCTGAAGGACATGCAAAACTTTAGTTAGCTTGGTTTCCTCTCATGAAGAGAACTGTGTCACTGGGGGTCAGGGGTGGGAGGGAAACGTTTTATTGTACACTTTCTGGTAATTAAAAAATTTTGTAACATGTATGTGTATGCTTTACTTTAAAAGTAACTTATTTTTCTTAAAAAGAGACTATTTAAATCATTTATGTAAGAAATCATGGTAACCTGTGTTAGAGAAATAGCGGTGGGGTGAAGAGAAGTAGATGGATTAGAAGTATTATCAGTTGGATCTGGTGTTACAGTAATGGGTAGTGAGAAAGAAAAAGGTGTCAAAGATGACAGCTGGCTTTCTTCTGGCTTGGGTAACTGGACGGGCGGCGGTGCCATGCCACAGAATGGGAAATACTGATTCTCTAAGGATCTGTCCTCAGGCTTCCTCCTTCATCTTTCTCTACTTAATTCTGTTACCTCATCCCATTTAGTGACTTCAACTTTCACCTCTTTGTGGACAGTTTTTATATCTTTTAGACGTTCTAGATTACCAGGTTATCAGTTGCCTCCTGGATGTCAACTCAAACACATATCCTTAACTAATTATAAGACCAAAGCATCATAAAATTTAGTTCTAAATTGGACTCTAGAAACTCATCACAGTCCCACCCTTTATTTTACTAATAAAGACCTTAAGACTCACAGGCATTATGTGGCTTTTAGATTTTTATTATAAATTTAACTTGGAGCATGGAGTTACATATTTTTGATCTCCATCCTCTTCCTTTATTTAAATGATAATAAACTATAACATTTCTAAGCAGTGGATACTAGAACAACTTTGTCCTTTAACCACAGTTGGCATATAGGAAACATGGGGATTCATGCCAAATTGTCTTTATCTCTGTGATCGCTGCCTCGTTGGCTTCAGCATCTTTCTAGCTGCCTCAACTCAAAACCTTTCTCTTATTATTTTCTCTTAACAAACATCCTGCATCCGTGTCTTTTTCTCTATGGCCATTATTAAAGCTGTAGTTCAGAGTCTCATGTCCAGACCATTATCAGTGACCTTCAAACTTATCTGCTTGCTTTTGGGATTTCTCTTTTTCAATTTATCTACTCAGTTACTGCAAATGTTTCTTTTTTGGTGGCGGAGGGTGGGGGGATCTGCTGGTCAGTATAGGGATCTGAAAAATATGTATCTTATTGTGACTTCTTGTAAAATTTTCAATAACTTCTTAAAGCAGATAGACTACAGTCCAGATTTCTTGATGGCATTTAAGGTCCTCCATGATTTCTAGCTAGCCTTTGTTTCTGATTTCATTTATGAATGTACCTGCCACTGCAGCCATACGTGACTTTTCCAAAATTCAATCTACTTTTTCACTCATGTGTTTTAGTTCATCTTTTCCCATTTACTTGAAGTAACTTTTCTTTTGTTTATTTTTGCTAAAGATTTATCCTTCCTTCAAGAGCCCATTCACTTACCACTTACTTTAGGAAGTTTTCCTAGAGCAAACCTTCCCCATTCCCATGTCTCTGAATTTATACTACCAATAGTGTAGCATTCTGACAGTTTGCTTTCCATTTTACTTTGTGGTATATGTGTCCATGTACCTTCCTTTTTACATGCAGAGATTATGTCTTTTTCATTTTCGTATACTTCGCCAACCTTTTCTTTTCCAATTTTTGCACATTCTCAGTGCTCAGAAGAAAATTTGGATTGAATTGAGAATTCTACGTGACCCTTCTGCAGAATTTCGTGATCTGAGATTGGATTGAGATCTGAGGTTAGAAACCAGAAGGATTAACCACAAACACTTAAGTAATAGCAGAATGGAACTACCCTTTGGATTTGTTATACTTCTAAATGGCATGCTCCACCTGTAACTTTTATTTTCAGTTTTCACATGTCATATTTATTTTGCTATTTGTTACAACTGGTGCACATTTTAAAAAGTGAAAACATTATATTTAATGTGACTGCTTTCCCAAAGGGACTAAATTATGAATCCAAAGTTTTGTTACTTGAGATATTAATGCAAATTTTGAAACAATTTTTTGAAAATGCATAAGATGGAGTATTTGGAAAAAATATTTGAGTAGAAAAGTTGTTTTGTTTTTTTGAGAAGATGTCACAGCTAACTGAGGACATCACTTTTGTGTATTTTATGTTTTTTTCTTCCACTAGAGAGCAGCAAAGATTCATGATTGAATCAGGCAATAATTAAAAATGCTTTGGGATTATATTTGTAATATAGTTTCCAATGCACAATTGGCAAAATGCATTTGCCATTAAAATACTTATTTCGTTGACTTTCTGGCCAAGTGGAAATTAAGGTTTAGTAATAGCTTCTAAGTTTAGTAAAGCAAATTGTGTTAAATGGCAGAACAGTTTTCTTACCTTACTTTTCGACTTCATTTCTTATTTCACTTATTCACACAGCAAACATGTCTGAAGCTATCTACTGTGCTAGGCACTGTGCTGGTCTTAGGAAGAGAATGCCAATTAAGACAGTCCTTGCTTCAGAGAACCTTGTTTTGTGAAAAAAAATTTTTTTTAAAGTATTTTTTTTTTCCTTTTTGTCTTTTTCTGTGTCCGGCAACGGATCGAAACCCTCAGTGTTGCCCCCATACCGGACCGGGACCAGCAACGGGATCGCAACCCTCGGTGTTGCTCCCGCCCCTCGCTCAGCCAGTGAGCGGGAACCAGTCTGTATGTGGGATCCGAATCCTCGGCGGGAGCGCTGCCGCGCTTCCCAAGCGGTGCACTATAGCAGTGCGCCACCGGGCTGGCCCTTAAAGTATTTTTATACTAAATGCAATAAGGGATATGAATATGTATAAGATGTAATAATATATAACATGTATTGAATGCTTACAGTGTGCTAGGCTCTGTTCTAAGTGCTTTACTTTTATTATCTCACTACTCTCACAATAACTCTAAGAAGTAGGAATTACTGTTCTCATTTTACAGGCGGGAACCAGAGGCTCAAAGAGGTTATGTACGTTCCCACTCATCACACGACATATAAGCGATGGAACCAGCATTTGAACTTAGGCATTTATTTTTTGGTTTTGGCGGCTGGTCGGTAGGGGGATCTGAACTCTTGACCTTGGTGGTATCAACACGACTCTCTACAGAAGTAAGCTAAGTTGCTGAGTGATGCTGAGTGATGTTGAACATTTTTTCATTTGTCTGTAGGCCATTTCTGTATCTTCCTTAGAGAAATGTCTGTTCAGCTCCTTTGCCCATTTTTTAAAATCTGGTTACTTGATTTTTCACTGTTGAGTTCCTTGTATATTCTGGATATTAATCCCTTGTTGGATGCATAGTTTGCAAACATTTTCTCTGATTCTGTAGGTTGACTTTTTGCTCTTTAATTGTTCATTTTGCTGTGTAGAAGATTTTTAGTTTGACATAATCCCATTTCTTTATTTTTCCTTTTGTTGCCTGTGCTTTTGGGGTCATATTCATAAAGTCTTTTCCCAGTCTTACTTCCTGAAGTTTTTCCCCTATGTTTTCTTTTAGGAGTTTTATAGTTTTAGGTCTTATATTTAAGTCTTTAATCCATTTTGAGTTGATCTTGGTACATGGTGAGAGATACAGGTCTAGATTCATTCTTCTACTTATGGATGTCCAGTTTTCCCAGCATTATTTATTGAAGAAGCAGTCTTTCCCCCAATGTATGTCCTTGGTGCCTTTGTTGAAGATCAGTTGGCTGTAAGCTTGTGGGTTGATTTCTGGGTTTTCCATTCTGTCCCATTGGCCCATCTCTTTTTATGCCAGTACCAGGTTGTTTTGGTTATTATAGCTTTGTAGTATAATTCAAAGTCAGGTAGTATAATGCCTCTGGCTTTATTTTTTTCACTCAGGATTGCTTTGCCTATTTTGGGTCTTTTGTTGCTCCATATGAATGTTAGGATTGTTTTTTCTATTTCTGTGAAGAATGTCATTGGTATTTTGGTGGGGATTGCATTGAATCTGTAGAATGCTTTGGGTAATATAGACATTTTCTCAATATTAATTCTTCTGATCCAAGAGCATGGAATATCTTTCCATCTTTTTGTGTCTTTGTTAATTTCTTTCAGCAGTGATTTGTAGTTCTCATTGCAGAGAACTTTCACCTCCTTGGTTAAATTGATTCCTAGGTATTTTATTTTTTTTTGATGACTATTGTAAATGGGCTTGCTTTGTTGATTTCTTTTTCTGCTAGTTTGTTGTTGGAGTATAAAAATGCTACTGATTTTTATATGTTGATTTTGTATCCCACTCCTGGGTATATACTCAAAGGAATGCAAATCATCATGTTGAAGAGATACCTGCAACCCTATGTTTATTGCAGCTCTATTCACAATAGCCAAGAGTTGGGACCAACCAGAATGTCCACAGAGAGACAACTTGATAAGGAAAATGTGGTTTATCTACTCAATGGAATACTACCTTGCCATAAAAAGAATGAAAATAATTTCATTCTACCATTCACGGCAACATGGAATAAGTTTTAAGTGAAATAAGCCAGGCACAGAAAGAGAAATATTACATGTTCTCACTCATAAATGGGATCTAAAAAAATATATAAACAAATAAAAAAAGAAAGAAAGATACAATGGTCATAATAATATGATGAACTTTCAAAAGGAGAGAACAGAACTGAATTTACCAGAGGTGGGAAAGGGGGAGCAGGAGGGGAAGTTAGTGAGAAATTGGCAAAGGGCCACAAAAAATGATTAAATTTTATAATGTTGAATATACTAATTATCCTGATTTGAGCATCACATATTGCACACAGGTTTTGATATTCAACGTGGTACCCCGCAGATATGTACAATCTGTCAATTATGTTTCAATAAGAAGAAAGCTCGATGTATATTGCCTCCTACGATAACTTTCTAGCACTATTAAACAATGAGCCACATGGAGAGAGAATTAGATTGGTTTCACATGGCTCTATAGGGTAAAACCTGAACTAATGAGTTGATGCTTTCAAGCTAGGCTTTCCAGCAATGTAGCTATGGGCCATATGTGGCTATTAAGCATGAAATGTAGAGTATGAATTGAAGTGCACTGTAAGTGTAAAACACACACTGGATTTCAAAGACTTAGCACAAAGAATGCAGGCTATCTAATTAATAATTTTTATACTGATTGCATGTTGAAATAATACAATTTTGAATATATTGGACCAGGTAAAACATATTACAATTTTAAAAAATGAGACTTGAAGAATGAGCATGGATTTTCTAGGCTGACAAGGTCACCCATAGCATGTAAAGTAACAAGGAGTCTGGCAAGGCTACCCTATGAATGTTTGAGCTCTCTTGTTCTGACCCTTGTAGATCTACTTGGTTCATGGGTTTGATTCTTGGAAAAATCAAACATGTACATTCTCTTTGCACTAGATCTTTCATAATCCACAGTTCTTAGACTCTTAGTGTACAAGAGAGGATACCAGCAAATAGAAAGATTACACATTCTCAGATCTGTTCAGATCAGAAGTGTGTGTTGTGTGTGTGTGTGCGTATGTATATGAGAGAGAGAGAGAGAGAGAGAAAGAGAGATTCAGCTTCTTACGGTCATTATAAAATAATAGCTTTCCTTGGATTTTTACTTGGATAACTTTCAGTGGGTCATTTTTATGTGAAATTAGTTTTCCTAAACTTTTAGAGTGAGGTTGGTTTCAAGAAAGCTGTTTGCACCGGTGTTCAGCTAGTCGAGCCGCTGTGGTGTCAGGCCTTCTGCCCGGGCTCTCGCACCTTCTGGGGCATCTGACTTGGATCGGGAGGAGAGAAGATGGTAACTCAAGGGAATAAGTAGATGTAGAGAAGAGCTCTGGTGGTGCATCAGATTTACCCCCCACACATCGCCACAAGCCAATGAAAAGTAACCAAAAAGCAGAAGCGAGAACAAAGATGGTGACAGGTCTGAGCGGCTGCACCAGGAGACAGCG
>NW_007738752.1:0-3529 GCF_000696425.1 Galeopterus variegatus
CGGTCCCGGCGCCCCTGCCGGTGGTCCCGCCGGTGCCGGGACGCTGGAGGCCGCCCTGCGCTCCCGAAGCGCCGCCCAGGTGCAGGGCAGCAGATCCCCAGGCGAACGCTCACGGGTCTGTGCCCAGCGCGGCCCCTGAGCCCGTGGCTGGCCCGGACACCCTCCGACCGGCTCCGTGAACTTGGACGGGTCGCCGACTCCCTCGTACCTCCCTTTCCTCTTCTGCAAGAAGGAGTCGGAACAGCGCCCACCGCATGGAGCGCTTGAGAAGAAGGAATGCGCGAGTCCGTGGGGAACGGCGCCAGGCCCAGAGCCGACACTTCGCAAGCGTGGCCTGCTGGTGTCATTGCTATGCGCCCAGATAGAAACGCGTGGACAGTCTCGATACCAGACTCTGGGCCGGCCCGGGTGTTCTTTTAAACTTAGAGTCCACTCACTCCCGCTCCCAGCTCACTTTGCAAATGTGAATTCACAGTTAGAGAAATGCAAGGAAGGCCAAGGTCCTACAGCAAGTCCCTGGCGGGGTCACACCTAGGACTCCGTGGGGGAGGAAGGACGCTGTGGTCCAGCAGCAGCTCGCCCGGGCTCCGAGCCCAGCAGCCCGACAGGCGCCGCCAGCCAGCGTGTAGCTGGACTCCCTGCCCTGCCGGTTTTGAGGTCTTCCTGGGCCATCCTCGGAGGAGATGCTGATAGATGATGATTGCCTCCTTCCTTGCAGGACACACCTCCCCTTCCTGCGTCCCTTCAGGCTGGGCAGGCTTTGATTTCCCTAACCCGCCCTGTGACATGCCCCTTCAGAAACTGTAGAATCAGGTAACCTGAGCCTCGGCCGCCTCCACAGCTCCAGGATGGAGGAAAACGTAAAGGAATGAACAGCAATAACTCATCAGCCCTGGAAGCCGTCTTGCGGCCTGGCCTGATGACAATTTCTCATTTCTTTATTTTATCTGGTTCCAGAAGCTTGCATGTTTCCTTTTTCTCAGTGGAGCAGGCTTAGATCTGGGGCCAGTGGCCTAGACTAATGAGAATTCATTAACTGCCCCATCGCTCAGTATTCCTTATACAGCGGTGGCCCTCACAGCCTTGACTCTGTGGGAATCACGGGGGGATCTGACACTCTTATGCCCAGATCAGAGCTGAGACCCGAATGTCAGTAATTTTAAAGTTCCCAGGGGGATTCCAACGTGCAGCCAGGGATGCAACTCCTCCAAGCTCCCACGGTGATGCTGTTACTCTGAATCCTCCACCTGAAGCCACTTCAACAAGTGCATCCAAGTGGCATTTACCGAAAGCTGAAGCAGTGGGGCTGCTAGAGGCTAAAGAACACAGCTGAAGCCCTTAGTTGGTGAAAATAAACTCATCTTGCCATTTATGTAATAAGCGTGTTTTAGATGTTTACAAGTAGAAAGTGAAATTG
The DNA here is from genome assembly GCF_000696425.1 of Galeopterus variegatus. Lineage (NCBI taxonomy): Eukaryota > Metazoa > Chordata > Mammalia > Dermoptera > Cynocephalidae > Galeopterus > Galeopterus variegatus. The sequence continues at coordinate 1,418 of NW_007738752.1, forward strand.
ATTTGTGCAATAATGTAGAAGTAAAAACTATGCTTTTATTTTAAAATGTCGACCCTTCCCACCCACCCTTATCCCGTGTCTTGCGAGAAACAAGGACCTCTAGACCCAGGTAGGACTCTCAACAACCCACCTATTACAGACATGGGATTTAAAGACCTCCCCTTCTCACCATATCACTTCTAATGTCTCTCCTGGGACCTTGAAGTCCCCTTCTCCCTCCCGCCTCCATGCTGAGTGCTTTCCCTGACTCTTCTTTTCCCTTTGCTTCCTTTCCTTGGATAGCCTGTGTGTCCACCTGCCTCAGTTCACCCCTGGGTTGGAGGCTCACATGAGATGGAGACTGTCACCCCTACATCCCTCTCAGCTCTCTGCTCTTGCATGACACAGGTGCTCTGAACACATCAGTATGCTTTGGCATAAGACACTGCTTACACTGACGCTGTACACTTAAGATGCACTCCGGGGCCGGCCCGGTGGCGCACTGCTACAGTGCACTGCTTGTGAGCGCGGTGGCGCTCCCGCCGAGGGTTTGGATCCCACATACAGACCGGTTCCCGCTCACTGGCTGAGTGAGGTGTGGGAGCAACACCGAGGGTTGTGATCCCGTTGCCGGTCCCGGTCCGGTACGGGTGCGACACTGAGGGTTGCGATCCGTTGCCGGACACGAAAAAAGACAAAAAGAAAAAAAAAAAAAGATGCACTCCAATGGTTTACATCCTGGACAAAAGCTTATGAGAAACAGAAATAGCACCCATAACCTCTGGACACCCTTTGGAGTATCTCCCTCACCAGCCTCCCAATTCTGAAACACCTATCATTGAGGAGACTTCGCTGTCTGCCACCCACTCCCAGGCCACCTTCCTTAAAAGAGACCTTGTTCCCTAAGGATTTTCAGTGTATCTCCACCTGTCAAGCTGCTCAGGTCCCAGGACCCTCTTTGGGAGGGACAAAATCACGTTAACCAATACATCATGATCTAATGCCTGAGAAAATAAAACATTCCTCATGGCCCATCTGGCCAGGCAACATTTTGAAGGATTTTCCATCATAAACATCAACACTACGTTTGAAAGTTTGAAAGAGGAAGAAGCATTTTTGTGCTTGTCGCCTTGAACTTCGAAGGCCAAGTGTGGTAGAACTTAGACCACAGAGCTTGTATCATAAACCATGGAGCAGAGAAGAGCGTGCGGTAATATAAAGCTATTTTTGCCACACGACGGAGCAGATCTGACCAGCAGATGGAAGGGGAGAAGCAGAGGGAGGAGGCCGGCATTTGTTAGAGCCTGGAAGGCTTCTGAGAAGTGGCCCAGAACCCATTCAAGAGAAACCCTGGAATCCTCCTGATGGAGATTGGTAGGAAGTCCTGGAGGAGAGAACCACTTGGCTTTGCAGGATGTAGCCCTGGACACCACCAGCGTCATAGCAAAGCCCCGTGAACAGCACAGCCTGAGCCAAGGATTGGTCCTGACAGCAGTGTCCAGGTAAAGCAGCCAGGAGTCCCCAGACCCTAGAAGGGGCTGTGAAGCGGCTGGGAGGGCCAGCAACTGGAAAGACCCCTGAAATTGAGGCTGGCAGGACAAGCATGGTCTCAGCTAAAGTCAGGAAGACCAGAGGATGACCTGGAGACCAGAACCCCTCCCAGGACACCAGGACAACCCTTAATCACTTCTGTCCCCTTTACCCCCACCACCCCAAAGAACCTCAGTTACCCTGCAAAGAAGAAAAGGAGGGTTTGGAGAGGAAATAATTTTTTTATATATATATTTTTTATTTTATTTTGTCAATATGCAATGTGGTTGATTATTCTGGCCCATTACAGAAACCTCCTTTCCCCCTCCCTCTCCCCCCTCCCTCCCAACAATATCCTTTTGGGTTTGCTTGTCATATCAACTTCAAGGAATTATAATTGTTGTGTCTTCTTCCCTCCCCCCTCCGTTGTTTGTGTATTTATTTATTTATTTTTAGCTCACACAAATAAGTGAGAACATGTGATATTTCTCTTTCTGTGCCTGACTCGTTTCATGTAATATAATTCTCTCTAGGTCCATCCGTGTCGTTGCAAATGGCAGTATTTCATTCATTTTTATAGCTGAGTAGTATTCCATTGTGTAG
>NW_007738752.1:4353-5406 GCF_000696425.1 Galeopterus variegatus
TGGATTTAATACTGTCTTCCCTGTAATTCTACGTGGTCCCACCATCTTCGGTTCCCTGCAAGTTTCTATAACTGGTCTCTAAATTTTGACACTTTTCCTTTTCCACAAGCACTTTCCAAAATCTAGACTTTGGTGTTGGAGCTTTTCAAACTTTTCACCCTTTTGGAATAGTGGCAATTTATGTTCTCTAGGTGGTTTCCTTTTAATATGATCACTGCAGTAAGTTAAGGATGGCTGCTAATTCTTTGCTCCTCATCTAATTTAGGGGTGAAGGCTAATTTTCCTCCCTTTGAATCGGGGCTGGCTTCAGCAACTCGCTCAACCAATCTCAACCCATAGAATGAGGAAGAATTGACTTTCTGGAACTTCTGACCTCAATCATAAGAAACCTTTCAGGTTCTTCCTGAGCCTCTTGGAACACTCACTGTTGGTGCCCAGAGCTGCCAGGTAAGAACCCTTAATATCCTGAGATCACCATACAGTTACAAAACCCAAGCCACAGGGAAGCCATGTGTAGACACGCCAGTCCATGGCCCCAGCTGTCAGCAGAAACAACTCCAGCGCTGGGGTGCACCATTTTGCATGTTAGGCCAGTCAACTCTAGTCAGTGGCTATCTGGCTGCANTTTTTTTTAGCTGTAGCTCTCATCGCCTCCCATCACTGCAGCCTCTCAGTTTTAATCAGCTCAACACTCTCCCTTTCTCTAAGCAGTAATTTGTAGGCTTCTAGGATCATCTTTCTATTCAAAGTCTGCTGATTTTGTAAGACCTTTATCAAGCAGAAAGCCACATGTGAGCTACAGGTGAGAGCTGGTGAGAAAGTGTCACATACATCACAAGACTGTCACAGGGAAGAAACCATTTCTTAACCTCCTTTCTAAGAGGAGGAAGAAAAGACGTGGCAGGCAGACCAGCAACTCTATGTTCTCATTGCAGCTTTAATCTTGCTCAATGAAGGCGAATAACTCAGAGAGGCTTTTTGCACCTGGTTTTCCCGTGTTAACACAGAAACAGCACAACAAGTTTCAGAAGCTGATAGACTTGATAACTTCCA
>NW_007738752.1:6370-9149 GCF_000696425.1 Galeopterus variegatus
TCCCTCTATATTTTAGGTACTCAGTTTGCATATTATTATAATCACTCTACATTCATCCATATAACGCTTGGTAAATACATGGTTTCATGTCTACATTTTTATTTCTCTAGTAAAAATAAATGTAAGATCTTCAGAGATAGGAACCCATGTATTTTTGAGGGGTGGGGAATCTCTCCCTCCCCTGTCCCCAAACACTCAATATATGACCAGATCAATATCCAGAATGTCAGAAGTAATCAACAGACCAGCTATGGAGAAGGGTGTAAAGGTTTTTTATTGTAAGCATTACCCCAAACTTCTGCTGCCTTATAGTGATTTCTAGCAGAGGCAACACTGTGGTCCCCAGCCACAGGCTCACAAAATCAGCAACAGAGTATTTATTACTTTTTGATNCACAAAATCATGAGAGATAACAGTGCATTGTTGTTTTAAGTCCGAGTTTCAGGGTGGATTGTAGCACAATAATAGACAAGCAAACAGTGACTATGCTCAGGAACGTGTTATGGTTCTCCACGGCCTGTCCTGTACCATGTAAAGTCAGCCTAGCAGGCAAGGCCTCAGAATGACAGCAACAGCTCTCCTCCCTTCTCCAGCACCACCTCTGAACACTGTCCAGTTACAGAGGGCTTTTTAAAGATTTTTATAATGATGATCTCACCAGCAAACAAAGGACAAATGAGAGTTATGAGACGGTCAAATAGGTGTAGTTTTGAATATACTGTTTCGAGTAAAAGATATACCTATAACTACACACTTTGAAGTAAATGCTAACCACCAGAATGATTTAGTTAGTAGTGTCATTATTCAATGATTATCTAGGAAATAGTGCAACCTGTGAGAAGTGAGTCTCCACTATCAAAAATACCTGGTGGAAGAGTGAAGGGCAGGCCACTGCTTCCATTAAGCTGAAGGAAAATTTGCTCAGACTCAGAGTGCCTCTTTCATTGATTCATTTCCCTAATGTCCAAAGATTATTTCTCTCATCTTTCTCCAGAACAAACAGCTTTGCAACAGCCCAGCAGCAGGTGAACTGCTGTCCAACAATAACTAGTTAGCCATGCCTGCCCTGAGGGAGGACGGGAGCTGGGAGATTCTGTCTTGGGTCCAAGGGCTGGGAGCAGAAGCTGCAGTACCTGCGATTTCTTCTTTGCCTCTGTCGATCTCATAAGTAAATCACTGTCTTAAGAGCCTAGATGGCAGGTGCTGAGCTGTTCCCACTCTGGAAGCGTTAGACCTGCTGTGAGCTCAGCTTATGGTCTAGAACACAAGATGGTACAGTCGTTGGAGGAAGCCAAGGCCACTGGGTCTTGAGTCCTCCTGAGAGTGACAATGGTAGAAACCTAGGGTCTCAATTCCCCAGTAATGGCATAAAAGGCTCAAGATGAAGACTCGACCAGACTCTGAGCAGGGGACCCAGGGGGCCCCCTGAGTGTGACTTACACATGGGCTCTCAGGAAGTGGCTACAAATATTTCCTCTTTTATTCCTCTAGATCTTTGCTATCCAATCCCTGTAGCCTCTAGAAACACATGGCTATTTAAATTATTTAAAATATGTAAAATTAAAAATTCAGTTCCTCAGTTGCACTAGCCACATTTCAAGGGCTCAATAGCCACACACTGCTAGTGGCTGCCACATTGGACAGAGCAGACACAGGACATTTCATCACTGCAAAATACTCTGTTGGACATTGCTGCTTAAAGCTTTTGCAATTCAAGGTCTCTGGGGCAAAGGCCCTTCTCTGGAAAGCTGGTCTTCATCCAAAATGGACAACCTGCTCATTTTAAATCTATACCTGAGCAAGAATCTTCTTCACACCCTTCTCTTTCCTTTCAATCAACCATATCACCATCATTCTGTCTGTCTTTCATGGTTCAATCAACATGTCTGTCTTTCATGGTTCAGCTAAATCCTACCTGCTCACCTATTCCCTCTATATTTTAGGTACTCAGTTTGCATATTATTATAATCACTCTACATTCATCCATATAACGCTTGGTAAATACATGGTTTCATGTCTACATTTTTATTTCTCTAGTAAAAATAAATGTAAGATCTTCAGAGATAGGAGCCCATGTATTTTTGAGGGGTGGGGAATCTCTCCCTCCCCTGTCCCCAAACACTCAATATATGACCAGATCGATATCCAGAATGTCAAAAGTAATCAACAGACCAGCTATGGAGAAGGGTGTAAAGGCTTTTTATTGTAAGCATTACCCCAAACTTCTGCTGCCTTATAGTGATTTCTAGCAGAGGCAACACTGTGGTCCCCAGCCACAGGCTCACAAAATCAGCAACAGAGTATTTATTACTTTTTGATTGAAAAAAAAAAGACCAAAGATTTAAAATACAATTACCTTGGCAAATGAAACTGTAAAACCTTATCATCCTCTACATTTTTGTTATTCCTTTTTGTTTATTCTCTAAGGAAAAAAAAATCATTTATGGGGCTTTGCGCTGTTTCTTTGATGTGTTAACTGTGTGCATGTTAAGTAACTTGGCAATTTCCTAACTAAACCTGGACACACAAAAAAGTGGCACAAAGAAACAGAATCAAAGAGAAGGTACCCATGGAGAAGGGGTGCAGGTGTGCACCTAAAAATGTACGCTTTCCTAAGAGCATGAGGAATAGATCCCAGCACATCAAAATTTGAATTCAGAGGGAAGTCAGAGGTTTACTAGGATGAGAGTTTTTTCCTATGCCATCTCAGGAAAAGGCGAGAGAGAATCTCAGGAAGAAAATGCTGACTAAGAAGGTATCGAGTGCTTTTTCTGCTTTC
>NW_007738752.1:9645-10667 GCF_000696425.1 Galeopterus variegatus
CAGAGAAAGTAACCTGAGCCAGGGAGGGGAGGGGCAGAGAAAACCAGCAGCAGGGCCGGGCACACTGCGGGCTTTGGGGCGGAACAGTCTCCTCCATCCCCACCAGCTCACACGCAGACTCTGCACATGTTTTGTCAGAGTGATCCCTACGTTTGAAGAGTATTTTTTAAAATTTCAACTTCTGAGTGTTCATTGCTAGTATATAGATATACAACTGATTTTTGTATGTTGATCTTGTAACCCGCAGAACTCACTTACTAGGTAAAGTAGCTTTTTTATAGATTCCATAGGATTTTCTACATAGACCACCATGTTGTCTGCAAATAAAGACAATTTCCTTTCCAATCTAGATGTATTTTATTTCTTTTTCTTGACTTTTTGTATCAGCTACACCCTTTAGTACAGTTTTGAATAGAAGTGGGGAAAGTGGACATGTTGTTCCTGATCTTAGGGGGAAGGCTTTTGTTAAGCATGACGTTAGCTGTAGGTCCTTTGTAAATGCCCTCTCTTAGGTTGAGGAAGTTTCTTTCTATTCCTAATTTGCTGAATTTTCCTCAGGGATAGACGTTGGTTTTGGTCAAATCTTTTTTCTGCATCTATTGAGCTAATCATATGGTTTTCCTTTTTTAGTTTTATTAATATGATGAATTTCATTTATTAATTTTCCAATGCTTAGCTAACCTTGCATTCTTGAAATAAAACCTACTTGGCCATGATGTATTAGCCTTTGGGTACATTGCTGGATTTGATTTGCTAGTATTTTGTTTAGAATTTTTATGTCTATGTTCATGAGGAATATTAGCCTGTACTTTTCTTGTAGTGTCCCATCTGGTTTTGATATCCGGGTAATGCTGGCCTCTGAGTTGGGAAGAGCTCTTGGTTAAGAAGTATTTACTCCACTGCAATTTTCTGGAAGAGTTGGGGTAGAATTGACATTACATCTTCTTTAAGTGCTTGGTAGAACTCACCAGTGAAATTATCGGAGCCTGAAGTTTTCTTTGTGGGAAGGTTTTTAACTACAA
>NW_007738752.1:12209-14872 GCF_000696425.1 Galeopterus variegatus
ATAGAATTCTTGGTTGACAATTTGTTTTCTTTTAATATGTTAAAAATAATGCTCCAAAGTCGTCTAGCTTCCATTGTTTCTGTGGGAAATCTGCTGTTATCCTTATCTCCTTGTTCCTCTGTGCATGTCTTTTTTTCTCTGGCTGCTTTTTTAAAAATTAATTTATTTTTTATTGAAACGTAGTTTGTATGTACCTTTGATTGAATATCAATACCTGTGTGCAATATGCGATGTACGAATCAGGGTAGTTCGTATATTCTTCATCACACAATGTAATTGATTTTCACGGCCCTTTACCAGTTCCTCCCTTCCCCATCCCCCTCTACCCCTTTCCCACCTTTGGTAACCTCAGTTCTGTTCTCTTCTCTTGAAAGTTCAACATATTATTGTGATTGTTCTATCTTTCTCTTTTTATTTATTTGTTTATTTTTATTTTTAGCTTCCACATATAAGTGAGGACATGCAGTATTTCTCTTTCTGTCCTTGGCTATTTCATGTAACAAAATTTTCTCTAAGTTCCTCCATGTTGCTGCAAATGATAGTATTGCATTCTTTTTTATGGCAGAGAAGTATGTCATTGTATAAAAATACCATATTTTCCTTATCCAACGATGGACATTTATGTTGGATCCAACTCTTGGCTATTGTNGGGATTGCTGGATTTTATGGCAGTTCTATCTGTAGTTGTTTGGGAAACTTCCATACCATTTTCCATAATGGCTGCACCAATCCACAGTCCCACCGACAGGGTAGGAGGGCTCTCCATCTCTGCATCCTCACCAGCACTTGTTATTCCCTGTCTTTTTGATAATAGCCCATCTAACTGGGGTAAGACGATATCTCAGTGTGGTTTTGATTCACATTTCCCTGATGCTGAGTGATGCTGAGCATTTTTTCATGTGTCTGTTGGTCATTTGTACATCTTCCTTTGAGAAATGCCTGTTCAGCTCCTTTGCCCATTGTTTAATCAGGTTCTTTATTTTTTTACTAGTTAGTTGTTTGAGTTCCTTGTATATTCTGGATATTAATCTTTTGTCAGATGCTTAGTTTGCAAATATTTTCTCTGACTCTGTGGATTGTGTTTTCATTCCGTTAATTTTTATTTTGCTGTGCAGAAGCTCTGTAGTTTGATATAATCCCATTTGTTTGTTTTTTCTTTAGTTGCCTGTGCTTTGGGGGTTGTATTCATGAAGTTTTTGCCCACTCCTACTTCCTGAAGTGTTTCCCCTATGCTTCTTTTTAGGGGTTTTATAGTTTCAGGATGTATATTTAAGTCTTTAATCCATTTTGAGTTGATTTTGGTATATGGTGAGAGGCATGGTTCTAGTCTCTATCTTCTATATTTCAATGTCCAGTTTTCCCAGAACCATTTATCAAAGAGGTGATCTTTTCCCCAATGCATGTTCTGGCTGCTTTTAAGATTTTTTTCCTTTATCACTGGTTTTAAGCCATTGATTATGATGAAACTTGGTGTATTTTTCTTCTTGTTTCCTGGGGTTCATTGAACTTCTTGGATCTGTGGGTTTAAAATTTTTATTCAACTTGGGACAGTTGTGGCTATTATTTCTTCAAGTATGTTTTCTGCCACCTTCTCCTTCCTCTTGCCGACTTCAGTTACATGCCTATTTGGCTACTCGATATTGTTCTTTGTTTTCTTTTCCTCCTTTGTGTTTCATTGTGATGGTTTCTACTGCTATGTCCTTAGATTAATTAATTTATTCTTCTGCAATATCTAATCTGCTGCTAATCTTATCCAATATATTTTTCACCTCAGGCATTGCAGTTTTCACCTCTAGAAGCTGGATGTAGGTATGTTTATACATCTTCTACTTCTCAACTTACCTCTTTAAAAATATGAAATACAGTTACAATAATTGCTAATTTTAACATCTGTGCTTGTTCTTGGTTGATTTTCTTATTTATTTTTTTTCCTTGCTTCTTTGCACACCTGGTAAGTTTTGGTTGGGTGCCAAACATTGTGGATTTTAACTTGTTGGATGCTAGGTATTTTAGTGTTCTGGAATGCATTTGAGTTCTTTGAAATACATTCACGTGCTTCAAAACGACAATGCAGTTAACAACAAACCACATCACATATACGGTAGTGGTCCCGTAAGATTATAATGGAGCTGAAAAATTCCCATCGTCTGATGATGTTGTAGCTGTCGTTACATCATAGTGTGATGCATTGCTCATGTAGGAGCAGCACGTCGTTTCATATAGCCTGGGTGTGTAGTTGGCTATACCAGCCAGGTTTGCGTAAGTACACGCTGGGATGTTCACAACAACACAACGGCCTAACAAAGTATTTCTCAGAATATATCCCCATCTTAAGTGAGGCATGACCGTAATTTGATTCCTTTGGACTTGCCTGTAACACTTGTTAGCCAGGACCACAGCAGCAATCAGTCTAGGGCTTGTCTTGCCCCACTGCTAAAGCTTCAACCTTCTGAATTCTCTACCAAATTCCTGAGAATTAGGAGATTTTCCAGTCTGGCTGGTGGGAACAGGAATTATTTCTGGTCTTGTCCACAATTGCATCTACTCCTTTAGGTGCTTCCTATTCTGGCCTTGGGTAGCTCTCTCACATGCATGCACTGACTAGTAATCTGCTGAATTATTAAGTGGGACCCTCTGAAGATCTCTGAAGTTCTCCCCCTCTG
>NW_007738752.1:17517-18550 GCF_000696425.1 Galeopterus variegatus
AATTCAATTTCTTTAATAGATAGAAGGCTATTCAAGTTATCCATTTCTTCTTGAGTGAAGCTGATAAATCGTGTCTTTCAAAAGATTTGTTCATTTCATTGAAGTGTCAATGTTTTGTGTGTAATTTTATTCATAATATTATCCTATTATCCTTTTACTATTTGTAGTACCGTGTGGTGATACCACCTAGTACCTGCTATTGATATTTCTGTATTCTCTCTCTTTTACCCCTATCAGTTTGGCTAGAGGTTTATCAATTTTATTGATCTTCTCAAAGTATCCACTTTAGTGTCATTCATTTTTCTCTATTGTATTTGTTTCCTATTTAATTGCTTTGCGCTTTAATCATTGTTATTTCTTACCTTTTGCTTGTTTGGGTGTAATTTGCTTTTCTTTTTCTAGTTACTTAAGGTGGAGGCTCATCAATTTGACAGTTTTCTTCTTTTTTTAATAGGCATTTAGTGCTAAAAATTTCTTTATAAGTGATATTGTATCAGTCCACGTATAAGAACCCTACAATACCGGAGTTTCCTTTCACCTGCCTGACCTTTGTGATATTTTGTCACTCGTTTTACTGTCATGTATGTTGTAAATCTCAGACTACATTATTATTGCTTCTACTCAAAGTCAGATTTCTTTTTAAAAAATTTAAATAATAATTCATCATTTCTGGTTGTTCTTTATTCCTTTGGATAGATCTAGATCTTCATATAGTATTATTTTCCTTTGGCCTGAAAGATTTCCTTTAATATTTTTGTAGTGCAAGTCTGCTGGTGATGAATTTGGCTTTTGTATGTTTGAAAGGATTTTATTTTGCCTTTGTTTCTGAAAGATATTTTCAGCGTGTATAGAATTCTTGGTTGACAATTTGTTTTCTTTTAATATGTTAAAAATAATGCTCCAAAGTCATCTAGCTTCCATTGTTTCTGTGGGAAATCTGCTGTTATCCTTATCTCCTTGTTCCTCTGTGCGTGTCTTTTTTTCTCTGGCTGCTTTTTTAAAAATTAATTTATTTTTTATTGAAACGTAGTTT
>NW_007738752.1:24139-26385 GCF_000696425.1 Galeopterus variegatus
CACACTTAAAAAGAAGTGTATTTCTGCAGAAACACTCAAGTCTAAAGTAACCAAGTGTGAAATTTGTAAATAACTTGATCTCTGTGTGATAGGAAAACACACTTAGTTAATATTGGAGACATCTATCAGGAACTGAAATCTGAACAGTACTCAAAGCTGATAAAGGCCTTAATGGAAGCAAAAGATTGACTTGCCATGAGAAGTATCACAAGACTTTTTAACATAAACTCAGAAATTTAATTATTGCCATTACTAAAGTCATTCTGTTTCTCTCCATTGTTAAAAAGTTTTATCTGAGCTTGAATCATTTCCTGTCTTGACAATTGCAACATGTCTTCCTCATCCCTCTTACACTACCAAAGTCCAAACCACCATTGTCAAGGAAATTCCTTTCCCCACTGACAGGCAGTGAGATGTCGCATNCATTGTGATGGTTTCTACTGCTATGTCCTTAGATTAATTAATTTATTCTTCTGCAATATCTGATCTGCTGTTAATCTTATCCAATATATTTTTCACCTCAGACATTGCAGTTTTCATCTCTAGAAGCTGGATGTAGGTATATTTATACATCTTCTACTTCTCAACTTACCTCTTTAAAAATATGAAATACAGTTACAATAATTGCTAATTTTAACATCTGTGCTTGTTCTTGGTTGATTTTCTTATTTATTTTTTTTCCTTGCTTCTTTGCACACCTGGTAAGTTTTGGTTGGGTGCCAAACATTGTGGATTTTAACTTGTTGTATGCTAGGTATTTTAGTGTTCTGGAATGCATTTGAGTTCTTTGAAATACATTCACGTGCTTCAAAACGACAATGCAGTTAACAACAAACCACATCACATATACGGTAGTGGTCCCGTAAGATTATAATGGAGCTGAAAAATTCCCATCGTCTGATGATGTCATAGCTGTGGTTACATCATAGTGCAATGCATTGCTCATGTAGGAGCAGCACGTCGTTTCATATAGCCTGGGTGTGTAGTTGGCTATACCAGCCAGGTTTGCGTAAGTACACGCTGGGATGTTCACAACAACACAACGGCNGGAAGGAAGGAAGGAAGGAAGGAAGGAAGGAAGGAAGGAAGGAAAGAAGGAAAGAAGGAAAAACCTGAGGAACTCAATCCACTATCTCCTGGTTGCCAAACCCAAGAATTTTGAGGGAAGAATCAGCAATTGTGATTGGCTGAACACAGGCATTAGGAGAGATGAATTGAAAGGGGATTCTGATAATGTTTAAGAAAATTGTTAGAGAAAAACATATACAGCACTATATTAGTGGTTCTCAAAGGCCCCTGAGATCCTTTTGGAGGGTCCTCAAAGTCAAAACTACCTTCATAATAATTCAAAGATGGTATGTGTCTTTATCCTGCACATCCTATCACATGTATAAAGTGGAGTTTTCCAGAGGCTATGTGATGTATAATATCTCAATGATTGAAAGCAGAAGCAGATATGAGAATTCAATTATCTTGTGTTGAGCTAAACATTAAGGAGATTTAAAACAATGCCACTCTCCTAGGGTTTTTTGTTTGTTTTTAAAATAAAATGCGATTATTTTTTATAAAAGAGAGGTTATTTATGTTAACAGGTAGTTTATTGGTATTTTTAAATGATCAATAAAAATTTATTTCTTAAATTTCTGTTTTAATTTCTAATATGGTTAATATCAATAGTGTTAACCATGTAGTCAAAAGTTCTTCAAAGTTTTCAATAATTTATAAGAATGTAAAGCGGTTCTTGGACCAAAAGTTTGAGAGCTTCTGTTCTACATAAAGCTTCTTCTGCAGCCCTATACAGACTGCTGTGCAGCTTGTGGCTGTATCGTCCTAGGAGCAGGGACAAAGAGCAGACCAAGAGGTCAGAAGACAGTGNGCCCTATTCCTCAATCTTGACTGGCAGCAGGAATCTGCTAACATAGTTTCTGAAGTTCATCAGTGAACATGCCTGAGATTCTTTACACGTCAAAAAATGTTGCTTTTAATTTTGATTGGAAATGTTTATAAAACTTAAAACATAACCCGAGATTAATAAATGTTAGCCAAGACCAAGAGTTTTGAGTAAGTGGATAAATTATGAACGATGTTAAGTAAAGGACAGTCTGGCAGTTGGCGAATTCTTGAGTAGAGAGATCAGTTAGGAGGCACCAGCCTGGATGGAAAAACTCCCCAAATTGTGCCACCAGGAATGGAAAGAAAAAAATGGTTATGAAGGAAGAAGGAAGGAAGGAAGGAAGGAAGGAAGG
>NW_007738752.1:28210-29069 GCF_000696425.1 Galeopterus variegatus
AATTTATCGTTTATGTAGGAAGGAAATGTATATGTATCAAGCACCCGCTGTGTGTCTGACCATGAGTTAGACACTTTAGTAGAACATCATATTAAATGTTTTAATACCACATATGGTATTGGTGCCCTTGTTTCATAGACAGAAACAGACGTTCTAGAGAGGTTAAGGAACTTGCCCAAGACTACCCAGCAAGTGAAATAACTGAACTGGGATTCAACACACTCTCCAAAGCTGATGGTCTTTCCCACTGCTGCCTTTTACTGTTCCACTGTTGACCACTGCAGCAGTGTCATGGCTTGCAAAGTAAAAAACACCCTAAAATATGTGGGAGCTATAGGTTTGCTTTCTGACCTAGAGGGAGTGTAGCATGGGGGCTACTAGTGTAGACAATGGTTCCCAACCACTGCAGATTGTATCCCAGCTCAGATCCCAGCTCTACCACGTCCTAGCCATGTGGTACTGAGCAAGTCACTGCACTTCTCTGGCATCTCAGTTTCCTCGATGGTAAAACAATGTTGTTAATAGTCCCCACCTTATTGGGTTGCTGTGAGGACTGAATAAGTTAGCTTGTAGAAAGCATTTAGACACTGTCAGACACACAGTCAATGGTGGACGTGATCCTTGTCTGCCATCCATTTGCCATATGGGGTAATTCACTCAGGCCCTTTGAGCCTATAAACTGAATGTAATGATATCTTCCCAGTTACATCAAAGAGTTACTGGAAAATCATGGATAATTAGTGTACCTGACAGTATTTTTTAACTGAATAATACTATGCAAATAAGAAAATATTTCTTGAGTTTTATTAGGCATAAACTCATAGTGCAATGTCACTTTGGAATAAGGAGTCTTCCGGTA
>NW_007738752.1:30330-32372 GCF_000696425.1 Galeopterus variegatus
CTGCCCTTTAAAAGTCCTTGTACTTGATTTCAGTATTTTTCAATCTCTTCCATTCATTTTTTTCTCTTCTCTGCCCCGACTCTTTCCCACAACCAGTTTTAGTTCTCTAAGCCATCTTTGTTTTCTGTCACTGTGCATTGTTCATGAATATGCAGGTGTTAATTTTAGGTCAACTTACTACCTGTCCTGGATCCTTCCGAAGGTAGGTAGGGAGCCAACTCAGCCAATGGGAATTCAGAGGGTTGAGACCTAAAGCAAAGTGTCTCTCACCCTTGACAAAGTAGGTGACCAGACCATGCCAGTCAGCAGAGCAGAGAATGGAGAACGCTGAAGTGTGGGTCACCAGGCAACCACCTCCAGGACTCCCACTCCCATGGGCCCAGAAGAGGGATTTGTACAGCAGCTGAAAACAGCTGCTCCAATTCACAGTTGTCTTCTAGGCTGACAAATGGACCTCTGCATTTAAAGGGCTGAGAAGAGAACTGACACTATTGACACTATTCACTGAAACACAGCTCCTCCAAACCCAGGCTGGACAGCCACGGGCCCAGGGTATGGCAAAGGAACCTGGTGAATCCCACAGAAGGAAGGCTTGGATTGTGGACCCCATGCCCAGCTGTGCAGCAAGGTCTCCTGGACATCCCAAAGCCTCACCTGAGCAGAATCTCTGCAGGCAGTGCCTGGGAGTCTGTATGTTTAAAGAGCTACCAACTGCTCCTCAGACCAATACTTAGTAACCAGAAGGCCTAGAAGATCTGTAGGGGCCTTTCTAATGCTGTGACTATGAGATAGAAGGTCTTCATGGGGGTGAGACATGCCCTCGGGGAGTTTTACATAAAGGTGGGGGTATTTTTGGTTGTTTATGTTTGGGAGGGCATTTATTTAGTGGGCAGAAGTTGGGACAACTAGACACTCTGCAATACCCAGGATAGCACACCACAACAAATTGTGCCCCATCCTAAAATCTTTCAAATATCCCATCAGACCTGAAGTTAGGTAAAATCAGAGTCTGGAGCCTAAGATTGTCACATAAACACAAAGTATTTTTTGCACAGTTTTAATATGTATTGAATTTTCCAGAAATGCAGCTACCATGTAAATCAAGGGGAAGTTGAACTTGATTTTTTCTGTAAGTTTATAGAAGGTTTTTCATCATGGGGGAAAAAAAAAACACATCACTGATGGCTGTGCCACTCATGGGATTCAAATCTCCGGAGGGGTCACAGACTGTTCCAGTCTCTTTGCACCTGCCCCCTTACAGACCTCTCTGTGTAGCTGCAAGCATCTGGCAGCTTCTTTGTGTCCTTCCAGTTCAGTAATGTCCGCACATATATCTATGGAACCAGATATGGCATAACTTTTTAGAGTAATATATTTAATTTTTAACGTCATGTATAGGTAGCTTATGTTATAAATGAACCTTATTTTAGCACAATAAAGGGGACATTATAGAATATGTATTAAGAAAAAGAGCATTAAGTCTGCTGAAGTTCAGAACCACTGATCTAAGCCTTTTAATTTTTTCCTCAGAACAAAGCTACTGGTTGGAGATGAAGACACCATTTTCTTCGAATTGTCCTGATTGTCTATCTGTTCACCCTTGATTTGATCTTGTTTCTTATCCGTGGTTTATTTAGCAATAAGTCTTCTAGGGAGAACCACTCAAATTCCACATCTATTGCATCCCAACCATCAACAGAAAAGAGGTTTCTTTTCATGGATAGGCTCCTGGGAGATTATGCATTACAGACCCTTTCAACTTCGCTTTTGAAACACAGATAACTAGAGCTTGTTTTTATTAATGCGACCCCTGCTTTGAAATATTGCGCCAAGACCACAAGAAGGGCTTGACCGCCACGTCAGCTGCACCCCCAGCAGTCAGTGCCACATGGCTTAGCACTGTGTGCTTCTCTGTCCCTTTCAATCATTCCCCATATTCCCACTGTCCCACTTACATGCCACAGTGTATATTCTGACTGCTAAGTGTGACTTCGTTCTGAACATACCTTTGTGAGCACCCTCAGCCCATGCTAGAAACTCTT
>NW_007738752.1:33274-35912 GCF_000696425.1 Galeopterus variegatus
TTTTCTTTCCCTCTTCCCCTTTCTCCTCTCCTCTTCGTCCTCCTGTTTGCCATCTCCTTCAGAGTCCCTTCCAAGTCTCATTCTTTGCTCTCTGTCAACCAAGGGAGACCCATATGTGTCGCTGGACCGTATTCCTATATTCTCTTGGAATGGCACCAGTGGACATTACTGTAAATTACAATGTTTTACTGTTGTATATATGTAAAGTATCGCATCGATATAATTCAGAACTATTTCCCCTACCTCTTTCATTCACCACTGATATTTATGATAATTTTTTCTTCGATTTGTTTTAAGCATAGAACTCTGGGAATACCTCATTCCAAAGAAGCTAAATATATCAATAAGAAAACTCAGCTTGCTTCTCAGAGTGGGCTTCACAATACTTTTCCCTAAGAGATACAAACACCATTTCACATGTAATCAGGACGGCATGGTATTTGGTACAGCTGTGACTAAATGTCTTTGATTTATGAAATTTTAGCATTAAAGTGTATCATCCTTTGAATCAACACATGTTGGACTGGAATGCAATGCCATCTTAAGGAAATAGAGTGAATATACTGTGCTCAGTCTTTCTCTGTTTATGTAGATGTCTTTGAGTTGATGTCTACTCAGTGTATAGTATACCTCTATTTCTTAGGAAACTAAACCAATTTCCCTTACCCCCACCTCCAGTTTACAGGTGTGGGTCTAAAAGATGTCTTTGGCCATGACTGAATGAGCCAACTGTATTTGCTAGACCCAAAACCAGATCATTCACATTCTCTCTTCCAAGAACTTTGCACCAAAACTGAAATGCACAGTGTTAACTCCTATGTGCTGTAAATGGAGTAAAAACAAACTAAGTATTATTAACTTTGAACTCCAGTTTGGAGGTGAAGGGGGGCTATGTTTCCCTCCATATAAACCAGAGAAGCAAAGAAAGCCAGTTTTCAGAGACAGAAAAAAGGAAGGGGCGTAGATATGAAATGAAGACAGATTCCTTCAGACTCACAGACAACCTCCCTGGTTAGTCCGAGCCCTTCGGGAAGCCTGGCTGCATCCTTGCTCTTGGGTTCCAGGAAGCACTTCAGAATATTGACTATGACTTTTTGCTTTAGCAAAGCTAGCCCATACCTGGTCCTGGCACCTGCAATTGCCAGCTCCTGTTGTGTGTAATCACGAGCTCCTAACTGAGTTTCCCTCAATACTTTTTTCTTAGATTCCGTTGTTATTGCAAGGTTTGGCACTTTTTAAATTTTATGTCCATTTATTCATTATTGTGTGTGTGTGTGTGTGTGTGTGTGTGTGAGAGAGAGAGAGCAAAAAAGAGAGAGACGTAACAGAATCTCTGACCTCATCATAGAAGTTTTAAAAGAAAGGCATTGTTTGAGGTCAAATTGTTTCTAGAAGGACATCTGGTTGACCTCAATGTGTCCTGCAAGATAGATCTTAACCTGTGGGCTAATTTATCCCTAAGGCCTGAATCTCAGTCAGACAGACTCAGAAATTCAGACTTCTCAGTGTCTCACACTCATAATGTTCTCATGAGACAGATGCTTTAGTCCAGAATGGAATTCTGATTTAGCTCAAAATAAAACCTGTAAGTGTCAAAAGGCCAAACTATTCTTATTTACTGACCATGTTTTCTTCTTCCAGGAAGGCCAGGCCTCTGTGAAATGGACATTTCTTTCTTTAGCTATATTTCAAGATATATAGCATGGAAACTGGTCTATTGTCTTAAGGTTATCCAGTACCATTTGTATTGATTCAAAGTGTGATCTTATGTACTGGGAATTATATTTTTGAATATATGAAACCCCCTGGGGTAGGCTGGGAGATGGCAGTCCCCTCAGGGAAGGTGGTGCTTGTTGAGTCCCGGCTCTGGCAGGGCCCAGGAGCTGCAGGCACACACCTGCAGGAGCTGCTTCCAGCAGAGTTGCAGGGGAGGTTCCAAGAGTTCCTGGGCCCTGAAGAGGGGGATATGATGAGGCTCTTGAAAGGACCAGTGAACCAGAAGAGGTCTGAAGAGGAACCAGGAGGCCTGAGTCTAAAAGCCTCACATCTGTGGGCAAAGCCCATGGTTACCAGCACTGGGTAGCTTCATGCCCTAATCCCCTGGAGAGACAAAATAGACACAGTAGACACAAAAGACAGTGGACAGGATGCAGCACAGACCCAGAGACGGGGATGATCACCACTGGCCAAGCAGGATGAGACATCTCACCAGGGGCAGCTCCACGATGCCTGCAGGACACTAGGTCCACTCGAGGGCCAGAGAGGAGCAAGGGAAGAAACCTGGAAAGCTCTTTGCCAAGACTTGCTGAGATTTAAAGTCAACTTGACAGATAATAGTACCTGTATTTGGCTAAAAACCTTGACTTGGACCAAACATGCTGGAACTCTTTTATTCTTACATTTAATCATGAAATTTTATTGAGTGCATACCACATACCAGGTAGTTCTAGGTACTTGAGGTGTATCTGGAAACACATCATACAAAATCCCTACCCACATGGAGCTTACAGGGTGTTGGCAGATGACAAATGAGGAGCATAATAAAGAAGGGAGTTCACAACATGGGACAAGGTGAACGCCAGACAGTGAGACAAAACACAAAACACAGTTTTCTTCTAAACAATCCAGATCGGCCAGA
>NW_007738752.1:36631-40388 GCF_000696425.1 Galeopterus variegatus
TGCCCCACTGCCTCCAGAATAACGTCCAGATCATGCTGCCAAGTGCTCCAGACCTTCCTCCATCTCCCTTGACCGTACCTTTTTGAACAGTTCTCTCTGCTTGCCCTGGAGGCATCGGTGCTTATTACCTATCAGTGTCCTTGTGGGTTTCCCCCTCTCTCCCCACTTCTGTGCTCATCAGTTTCCTCTGCCCAGCTCGAGCTCCCCTCCTCCCCCTCCTCAGGCCTCAAGACCCATTCCCAAATGCTGCGGCACTTCCTCCTGAGGGGGCTCTAGGATCCCCCACCCTCAATCTAGGGGAACAGGCAACCATCACCCTCTCCTCTGAAACCTTGTGATTCTTGATCTCCCCTCTCTGAGGGCCCTTGGTGACCCCTACTCTGGGTTGCTTGAGTTCTTCCTGCCCCTGCTGCCCAGTTAAGATGCTTAAGGCAAGGCTCTATCTGGGACTGACTGTAGCTTGGGCAGAGCAGCTGTTGAAGTATTTGCCAAGTGAATGAGAGTGGCTGTGTTTACACTACTTACGCCCACGGTGCCTAGGAAAATTGAAGGCGCACGTACAAGGTAGAGAGCCGTTTATAACTTCCAGGGACAAGGCTTTCTGGGAAATAGACTGAAATTTCCCCAGCAGGCAGCATTTGGCAATTACCCTGGACAGCCTTGGTCTAGCCAGCTTCGTGTTTACTTGGGTAATTTGCTGACTTAATGGCTGTCTACTTGCCGGGCCAATGGTTCTCAAACCACTGCACAGTATAGTTACCTGGGGAGTTTGAAAAACCCAGACCTATCACATCAGAACTTCTGGGGGTGGGGTCCAGGCATCAGTAGTCTCAAGGCTCCCCAGGTGAGTCAATATGCAGCCAGGATGGACAACCCCTGTCCTATATAACAGAGAGTGATTATATTCAGCAGCAGTCTGTCCTGTTTGCATGTAACTGAGTGGGTTCTCAAGGCAGCAATGCCCATTTTGACAATGACCTGGAAGACTAGGGCCAGGCAGGGAAGAGTTCAGCTCCAGGGGCTTATTTGCACACACCAGGTTTGGCCAGAACAATAATTTATGATCTGGACATAAGCTCCAGAATAAAGGAAGTGCCTGCCTCCACCTGCAACCCACAGGGTTTTTCACTTTCCTGTGAATCTAGTTTCTATATGTTATGTCACATTACCTTACCATATTTTTTTATTTCAACTGGGAAAAAAAGATCTAGGGCTCTGATCTTGCAGTTAAATAAATATCAAAGGTTAAGGTCGATGATAAATATTCGAGCACACTGAGCAATACTGGGTGTAATTTCCCATATTATCACAACAGCAAAACTGTAACCTCCCTTCTCCCTGTGAGTCAGCTCAGGAACCCACTGCATTAACCTAGAGAAACACTTAAACCTTGAGGGAAACTTACTCAAAGAAGTAGTCATGGCAAGTTCACATGAGATTTTTTTAAATCAACCAGGTTTCAGCACACATTCTACTACTGCTGACCATAATCATATATTTTCCCTCCAGGAAAGAAATCCTGTGAATCCTTGAAGCATATGGTTTTATAGATCATTCTCTAACCGATGGATGATACTATTTGTGAAACCAGATTTCTCCCACCTACTTCAGGCAGAGTGTGTTCAGCCATTCCAGAGAAATATCTACAAAGTCCCTATCATACTTGAATTTGTACTTTCTTGGCATATGCTCATATATTTAATTTGTATTGATTTTGGCTTAAATAATATCCACTGACCATTTCAGAGGCTAGGAAAATCACACTTGCACATAACACCTTTTTTAAAAACTAGCTTACAGATGATGTGCCAATCCAGATGGTACCTCTTAGAGGTGGAAGGAAGCCTGAATCACATGCCAGTGTGAATGGGCTCTGAAAACACTTCAGTGCACAAATATGGCTACTTCAACTAAATCCTAAAAGAACTTAGTTAGCCCTTTGTATCTGTGGGTTCCACATCCTTGGATTCAACCAATCATGGATTGAAAATATTTGAAAAGAATTGTCCATACTGAACACGTACAGACTTGTTTTTTTGTCATTATTTCCTAAATGATACAGCATAACAACTATTTACACAGCATTTACATTGTATTAGGTATTATAAGTAATCTAGAGATTATTTAAAGTACACAGGAGGATGTGCATGGGTTAAAAGCAAATACTATGCCATTTTATATCAAGAACATGAGCAAACCAGATTTTGGTATCTGTGGTAACAGATCCATCCCCCAAGGATACTGAGGGATGACTGCATTCCGTAAACTAGTGCTTCCCTTCCTCGGGTCCCCTTTTCATTTCTTAGTGCTTCCCTTCTTTGAGTCCCCTTTTCATTTCAGCTTTAATGGCATGGAAAGAGGTTTGGGAGCCCAACAGACCCATGGTTCAAGTCCTGATTCTGTTATTTATTTGCTACGACCTGAAGAAACTCACCTACATCTCTAAGCCTGTTTCCTTAGGTTCAAACTGAAAATACAAAACCTGTGTAGGGAACACAGGTAATGTCTGAAAAGCTCCCAGGCATCACACGGGGGAGATGAGCGAATGCTGGCCCTGGTTCATTCCTGAGCTGCCTGGTGAGGTGGTGCCTGGGCAGGAGGCTGAATGCTGTCGCTGCAGCCTCCAAGATCCGACAGCTCTCATCAGCCTAGAGCACAGCAGGGGAGGTCAAGGGGCCACCAAATAAAATCGCAGGCCATAAAAAGTCTACGAATATTTGCTCCAGGATCTTCAGTCAAGTTCCACCCTCTCACTAAGTCTGGAAATGGAGTCAGCGAAGCCACATCAACCTTTGGGGGACATAATCATGGCTTTGGAACATGTGGGTTTTGTGGCCCATTTTGGAATATGTTATTGATGTAAGTGACTGAGCAGCTCCAGTCAGCAAGAGCTCAGACAAGAAGGGACTCATCGACGAGGCTCAGCATCTTTAGAAAAAGACAGGGGCAGAAAAAGACGAGGGATAACTTATAAGCGTGTCTACATCTAATAATTTCCCTTCAAATGAAAAAAGAACACAAACTTCCACAAGGATACACTGTGCCATCACCTGGGTCTACAGTAATGTCACCATTAGTCATCAATTCAGGGAACATGCAGATGTAAACTTGCTAAATCCTTACTGAAATTTCAGTCTTTAAAGCTGCCACACCATTGTCATGGGCTGATTGAACACAGTGTCAGCTCAGGCTGCTATAACAAATCACCATAGATGGCTGGCTTCAACAACAAACTTTTATTCCTCACAGTTCTAGAGGCTGGAAGTCTGAGATCAAGGTGGTCAGCTGATGTCTCATTGTGTCTTCGCATGGCTAAGAGAGGGCTAGCTAGCTGTCTGACACACTGTGCCATCACCCAGGTCTACAGTAATGTCACCATTAGTCATCAATTCAGGGAACATGCAGATGTAAACTTGCTAAATCCTTACTGAAATTTCAGTCTTTAAAGCTGCCACTCCATTTTCATGGGCTGATTGAACACAGTGTCAGCTCGGGCTGCTATAACAAATCACCATAGCTGGCTGGCTTCAACAACAAACTTTTATTCCTCACAGTTCTAGAGGCTGGAAGTCTGAGATCAAGGTGGTCAGCTGATGTCTCATTGTGTCTTCGCATGGCTAAGAGAGAGCTAGCTAGCTGTCTGACCTCTTCCTGCAGGGCCTCTAATCCCATTCATGGGGACTCCACCCTGTGACATAATTACCTCCCAAAGAGCTCACCTCCTAACACCATCACTGGGATTAGGGTTTCAACATAT
>NW_007738752.1:40506-44126 GCF_000696425.1 Galeopterus variegatus
TAATTACCTCCCAAAGAGCTCACCTCCTAACACCATCACTGGGATTAGGGTTTCAACATATGAGTTTTGGGGGGACACGAACTTTTAGTCCATTGCACACAGATAAGGAAAAACTGAAAGCCTAAAATCTCAGAATCCTAAAATATTCATTTTGATTGTAATTAGCACAGACGTATTTCAAGTTTTATAAATATGTTTCTGGGCTTTTCTTTTGTAAACATTCTTTTTGCTGCCTCTTCTATCCGGCATTATCTCTTGACAGCCTCAGGCCACGATGAGTCTGACTGGGGAGATTCCGTCTCCGCTGAGCACCTGCAATTCACCTGCAGAGTCCCTTCTTCTCAGAAGCAGGCCCCGCCCTCCTTTCCCGGGACCAGCAGGGGAAGCTGGCTGAAGTGTTGGCTGACCTTGCAGTCTTCCCATGTCCCACGCAGATGTTCCTGCTTCCATGGGCACCTGATCCAGTAGCACCTCCTCAGGGCCTGCAGTTCCTGAAACCTTCATCCCAAACACCACCCCGCCACATGCACACACACGCTTTCACCCCGCTCTTCTCTGGACACAAATGACCATTTATGACAGTTTTGCCTTAGACAGGCCTGTGTCCCCTATATTTTGCCTCAGTCCCCTATATTTCTTCACAAGATGGAAGCATCTCTGGGCTTATAGCCATCAGGAACCTAAGGCTGTGGTCCAGTCCACACCCCTTCTACAGGGCCCTGCCAACACTCCAGACTCATAAGCATAGCAGCCGCATAGTAATGGAACCAGACGATGCACATGGACAGAAACCCTCTGCTCACCTTCCGCAGATGGCAGGGCTTACTAGGAGTTTTGTTCTCTTATGGAATGCAGGGGCCGAGGCCTCAGCNGTGGCCCACTCTGGAAGGTCAGAGTTCTCATCTGGAACCCAGAGGTGGCTGGGCCATCTTCGCTGTCCCTTCCTGCCTTCCTTTTGATTGTCAGTATTTGATTCTGTCTTGCAACTATTCTGAATTTTCTTCATCTTTGTATTTCCTTTCTGCCTCCTCTTCCTCTCACCGTGGTGGCACCTAGCACAGGGTTTAGCATGGACCAGACATGCAGTAATAATCTGTCCAGATGATCAGTCAATTTAGTAATGCATGAGATAATGAATGAGCTCACCTTGGTAAACTGAGTTATATTTTGGGGAGAAATAGAATGTATTTTTGTAAGATGTTTTCAAACAAAGCTTTTATCACTTGTCTCACACTGAAGACAGGCCTGGGCAAGAGATGCAGTGTCCCAGGTGCCAGCCTTGTACCGACTGTCACCCCATCATGATCTCTTGTGGCAAATACAGTAAAGTTCATTAGGTGTTTCTCCATAGGAACCATGATTTTCTAATATCATCAGCATGAGCATTTATAGTCTACAAGGTAAGAGTTTACAGACTCCAGCAGCCTATTCTCAGCTCATGACCGAAGCCTACCTGAAACTCAGGAGAAAACCCAAATTCCTTATCCTGACCTCAAACGCCCACCATCATCTAGCCTCTGCCTGTCTCCAGCTCACCTGGCACCTCCCTCCCACTCCCTTCACCAGCCACATATAGACTTTCTTTCTCCTCCTCCGGCAGGGCATGTCTGCTGCAGTGCCCTCTGCCCAGCTCCTTCTCAGGCCTCAGACCTCTTTTGCCCAGAGGAGTCCCGATGGCCAGGCCCACATTCTTCAGGGCTCAGCTTCTTTGTCACTGTCTCAGCAGCCCACCGGTCTCTTTCCTCATGCTTATCACCACATGCCCATGCATGCAGCTGCCTGTTGGTTTTGTGCATCCCTTGTAGGGAGTGGCCAGGCCCCCCTCACCCACCAGGCATCCCATGCTGGACACACAGCGAGACCTCAAAAAACAATCATTAGATGAGTAAAAGTTATGACCACACATGGTTTTAAACCAACTGAACAGGTGCCCAACCTCAGTCATAGAAAGGTTTTACAAAAACAGAATTCACCTCTTTCCCCTTTAAACTACCAAAGTTTAATAAAAAGCAGCTTGCTAGCACATGGTGTTAACCAGCATATTTTATCACTTGTCTCACACTGAAGACAGGCCTGGGCAAGAGATGCAGTGTCCCAGGTGCCAGCCTTGTACCGACTGTCACCCCATCATGATCTCTTGTGGCAAATCAATAAAATTCATCAGGTGCTTGTGCACAGGAACCAAGCTTTTCTGATATCATCAAGATGAGCATTTATAGTCTACAAGGTAAGAGTTTACAGACTCCAGCAGCCTATTCTCAGCTCATGACCGAAGCCTACCTGAAACTCAGGAGAAAACCCAAATTCCTTATCCTGACCTCAAACGCCCACCATCATCTAGCCTCTGCCTGTCTCCAGCTCACCTGGCACCTCCCTCCCACTCCCTTCACCAGCCACATATAGACTTTCTTTCTCCTTCTCCGGCAGGGCATGTCTGCTGCAGTGCCCTCTGCCCAGCTCCTTCTCAGGCCTCAGACCTCTTTTGCCCAGAGGAGTCCCGATGGCCAGGCCCACATTCTTCAGGGCTCAGCTTCTTTGTCACTGTCTCAGCAGCCCACCGGTCTCTTTCCTCATGCTTATCACCACATGCCCATGCATGCAGCTGCCTGTTGGTTTTGTGCATCCCTTGTAGGGAGTGGCCAGGCCCCCCTCACCCACCAGGCATCCCATGCTGGACACACAGCGAGACCTCAAAAAACAATCATTAGATGAGTAAAAGTTATGACCACACATGGTTTTAAACCAACTGAACAGGTGCCCAACCTCAGTCATAGAAAGGTTTTACAGACACAGAATTCACCTCTTTCCCCTTTAAACTACCAAAGTTTAATAAAAAGCAGCTTGCTAGCACATGGTGTTAACCAGCATGCAGGAAAACATTTTCTCAAACATTCTTGGCAAAGATGTTAATTGGGATAAGCTGGTAGGGAGTGGGTGGACAGTTTTGAAATATATATCAAAATCTCAAATGCACATAGTCTTTGACCTGGCAATTCCACTTTCAGGAATTTAGTTAAAAGATACACTTACTTGCACTTCTGCAAAATGATATCGGTGGACTGTTATTCATTGCAGCATTGGTTGCTGTTAGCACAAGACTACAAACAACCTAAATGCCCACCAAGAAACAAAAAGCTGTTAGATACAGACACGGAACGAGGTACAGAACAGTGCACATCATTACATTATCATTGAAAGAGGTGGAAAGAAATACAAGAAGCTACTAACAAGAGTTAACTACTGGTAAGAAAGAGGGGCAGGGAAGAGAGGGAGACTTCACGGAACAGGCTTTTAAATTGCATTATCTATTCAAAGGTAAACCACGTGTCATCTACCCCCAAACTCAATTCCAAAATCTTAGGGAAAAGTTTAACCAAATGATAAGTAAAATTTCATTTTAAATTATATTCTTGTCCTCATTTTACAACTGGAATAGCTAAGCAAAGAGAAGCTGCCCGGCAGAGAGCAGAGCTGACCTCTACTCCTACGCTAGCACTCACCAGGCTCCATCCCAGCCTCTTGGAGACATTCTCTGGACTTCCTGATGGAGATTACGGGGCTCAATGTGTATGACATATAAGGAAAATGTCTCCATATATTTTTAACAGCCATAATGAATA
>NW_007738752.1:45099-50716 GCF_000696425.1 Galeopterus variegatus
AAACATCCATTTAGTCCTGAGTTTTACAGCCAAGCATTGAGTGGGGTCAGAGTGAAAACCTGCCGCCCCTTAAAACTTGTCAAGTTCATGCCAAGTCCATGAGATGAGACTCGCACGTGCAAAGACTGTGGTCTCCAGTTTTCTGGTTCTACCCTTGGCTTGCACTCATTTGCTTCATGTCTACAAAGACCTTTAAAGATTTACTCAGTAGAAACCAAAATGTACCCAAACTAAACAAAACAAATAATCAATCTGCCCTAAAAAGGCTCCTTTTGGGTTGATTTTTTAAATCTTCTGTAATTCCTTTTTGGAATATTTCTTTCTCTACAGAAACATTTGTTGAGATGTCACTGGGGTCAGACACCAAACCAAGCCCTGGAGAGAGAAACACACATGACACCAGCCCATCTCTGAGGAGCTCTTTGTCCACCAAGGACCTAAGCAAAGTGTGCGGATGCTGACCGCGCCATAGGAGGGGATGGCACGTTGTCCTGACAAGCAATGGCAGAGACCCGCTTAGTCTGAAGTCTGAGCACATGGCTGGGACATGCAGGACGCAGCTGTTGAATCTGAGAATGAAGAGGTGTGCACACACACACGCACACACACGCATGCGCGCGCACACACACACACACACACACACACACACACTGTCCAAGTTTAGAATTAGAAGGCACTGTCAAAACTTCAGCACGCAGCTCTCCNACTGCTCAGAGTCTCAGCCTGTCTGGCCCTAGAGCTGCAATAATGATATCAACCATGCAGGTCTGTGAGAAAGATTAGAGGTAATATATGTAAAGAACCCAGAACTGTGCGTGCTCCTTGCGGGGACTAGATACATGGTAACTATATACCCAAGTAAACAGCACAAACATCATTAGCAGCCCTAAAACCACATGTCACTGTCCCTAAAGTGCAGTCAGACCTCCCCTCACCAATCCCTGGGCTCCAGAGTGTGACTGCATCATAAATCCCAGCTCTATACTAACTCCTGGTGTGACTTTAGGCAAATCACTTCTCTGTGCCTGAGTTTCCTAATCTGCAAAGTAAGATAATAATGATTACTTCATATGTGAGGTACTGAGAACCAGGTCTCACACACGGTAGGTGCCCTACCATATATGAGCCGTCATTATTTTTCTTCAGTACGAAGCTCAGACCATTGCTAAACATCCATTTATCCTAAGGTTTTTACAGCCAAGCACTGAGCAGGGTCAGAGTGAAAATCTGCCCCGCCTTAAAGCTTTTCACATTTGTGCCAATCCACAAGATGAGACTTGCACGTGCAAAGACTGTGGTCTCCATTTTTCTGGTTCTACCCTTGGCTTGCACTCATTTGCTTCATATCTACTAAGAGCTTTAAAGATTTATTCAATAGAAACCAAAAATGCTCGCAAACTAAATGAAACAAATAATCAGTTTGCCCTAAAAAGGCTCCCTTTGGGTTGATTTCTTAAATCTTTTGTGATTCCACTTTGGAATATTTCTTTCTCTACAGAAATATCTGCTGAGATGCCACTGGGGGTCAGACGCCAAACCAGGCCCTGGAGAAAGAAACTCAAGACACCAGCCTCTGTCTCTGAGGAGCTCTCAGTCCACTGAGGACCTGAGCAAAGCACGCAGATGCCGACCGTGCCATAGGAGGGGATGGCACGTTGTCCTGACACAAATGACATGAACAAGCAGTGGGAAAGACTGGCTGAATCTGAAGTCTGAGCACATGGCTGGGACATGCAGGACACAGCTGTTGAATCTGAGAATGAAGAGGTGTGCACACACGCGCACACACGCACGCACGCACGCAAACACACGCACACGCACACACGCACGCACACACATACACGCACACGCACACACATGCACACGCACACACACGTGCACGCACGCACATGCACACACGCGTGCACGCGCACGCGCACACATGCACGCCCACACGCACACACGTGCACACACGCGCACACACACGTGCACACGCGCACACACACACAAACGCACACGCACACGTGCATGCACGCGCACAATGCACACACACATACACACGCACGCACAATGCACACTTTCCCAGTTTAGAATTAGAAGGCACTGTCAAAATTTCAGCATGCAGCTCTCCAGAAACTATATATTTTAGAAAGTGAGACTGTGCACAAACTTTATAGTAACAACAAAAATAATAACAGGATTTTGCATTTCTACTTTTTTCTACTCAAAAATCTTTCCTCTCTCTTATCTTTTTATTTTCCCAGTACAATCTTGTGTGGTGGACAGGACAGGCCTCTCTACGTTGTGTAGCTAAGAGGGAGACAGAATGATAAAGACTGAGGTTTGCCCCTGTTGGTCAATTGGTAACAGTCGGAGCCAGAGCATCTGATTCCCCCACACTCTCAGCAGACTTTCTGAGGCGTCAAACAAGGTCAAAGTCCTCAGAAATTAGGTTGGCAGAAATTACTGTAAGAGGTGATTGCTTTGGAAATGAGTAATCAAAAAAGATGACAAGCTGAACCCCAAAAGAACAGGAAAGTAGAAGGCTTTACAAAGAGCTTCCTGAAGGTGAATCAAGATAAAAAAAATAGTCTTTGTAATGATCAGATTAGCACATTTTTTTTTCCTTTTTGTCTTTTTTACTGACCGGTAAGCAGAAATTACTGTAAGAGGTGATTGCTTTGGAAATGAGTAATCAAAAAAGATGAGAAGCGGAACCCAAAAAGAATAGGAAATTAGAAGGTTTTACAAGAGTTTCCTGAAGGTGAATTAAGACAAAAAAAATAGCCTTTGTAATGATCAGATTAGCACACTTTTAACAACAACAACAACAACAAAAAAATGGTAAAACCTGATTCTGGTGAGAGTGTGTCAGAAAATGGTATTTATATGGTGCTGGTGGGCATATAAATTAATTTACCTGCAGGGATGAAGAGCTTTAAAAATGTCCGTGCCCTTTGACCCCACAATTCCAACTCCGGAAATTTATCCCAAGGGAATACTTATGAAGTATTTCCAAGTATACGCAAAGGTTTAGCTGCAAGAATGTTAGTTTTAGTATTGTTAATAATGGAAAAGAAAACCATCAAGTATCTGCCAATGGGATGTAATAAATATCTATGCAATGAGATTGAAGAGCTTTTCTAAAAAGAAATTCATTTCCATGGCAAGATGATCACAATGTATTGCTGAGAGGTGAAAGCAGGTAATATAACAGCATGCACAGCACAAGTATGTTTCTTCAAAATGTAAATGCATTCAGAGGAAAATATACCCACCAGAACATTAAGTGTTTATCTTCCAGCGATGAGCTTTTATTTTTCATCTTTTAAAATTATCTACATGTATTCTTTTTTAAAATTTTATTTTGACAGTCAGCATGAGCTGTGTGTGTAAATTTTTAAAGGACATAGTTTAGAAATGGATCTTCACCACTTTCTCGATCATGCCTGTCAGGTTTTTCTCCTAAGAAAACTAACAGGCTTGTACCCAAGAGGGGTTTGTGGGTTCAAAAATGAACAATTGCATCTTGTGTTCAGAAAGGCCATAGGAATTTTTAAAAACTCATCATCACTATTAAGATCAAATTCAACTCAGTAGGTGTTCCCAGCTGTTTGCAGGCAACCTTGTCTTCCTTTTCCCAACATATCAACACATTCATGGTGAAAACAAACAGCACATTACTGCTCTCCAGGAGCCTCCGGGGTGAACGTCGTGACCGTCCACTCCAGGTGGCCACTGGCTGCACCTGCCACAGCATCCTTCCCCACCGTCCAGCTCTTCACACCCTCCCAAACACGCTACCAGCTAGCGTTCTGTTTAAGAGCAGTAGGAGTTATAAACTGAATTGAGTTGAATGGCAAACCCCATTTTGTACTCTGTTTTGTTTTATTATTTCATTTCTTTAATTTTTCAGTTTCTGTCCCATTTTCTTATTCCTTCCCATAACAACACTATTGATAAGAATTATGGAGGTCAAGGGTGTTGGATGAGAAATACAGGGCATTGTTAACAAGCCCTCTCGGAGTGCAGATCTTCTCTGTGGCCAGAGGTGTCACATTTGCAAAGCCCTTGGGGGGAAAGTGCTCCTGTTTTAAAGGTTATATTTTAAGCCCTTACTGAATGAAGCATATGCAAGTCTTGCCAATACAATGTATTATAACTTTAAATGCAGCAGTGGAAGCCTGTTAATAATAATGCAATGTCTTTAGTCAAACATCGGGTGAGGCTATGACCGTCTAAAACTGTAGAAGCTTAATGGAAAGTCATAAAATAACTCAATTCTAACATCAAAAACAGCATTACAAAAGGACTTCATCTACAGTGCCTTTCACTTAACACACCTCACGTCTTACCAAACGTCGCATAACTTTCTATGGCTATAAGTAGAACACAGTTACACAATATATTTCTCATATATTTCATAGTCACTTGTCCATAGAATGAAACATGGGTAGTCACAGGTGATCTCTCAATATGTCCTGCACACACATCTCAAGGTTAAACGTGCCTACAGAGGCACATAACTCCAAGAAATTCTTCAAATCCTGTTTCAACAAACAACCTATCTTTTATCAGATTCCATTTGTCCCTCCTAAATACCTCACCAATGTGTAAGTAAACCTGAAAAAGGAGGAAAAACAAGAACGCCGAGGTGTGATTAATCGTCTTACCGTGTCTGTTCCTCCTCCCGGGACACGTGGGAACGGGGCCTCCTCGGAGCTTCGAACTCTCAGGTTCCTTCCCCCGAATGAAGCCGCTGAGCTGCTGGTTATTAGACATGAAGTGCGTCTCGAAGTCAGGCCGGGACAGAGCTGCTCATTCTGTCTTCCTTTTCCAAAAGAGCTAAGGCTCAGGTCTGCGCCACACGAGTGACAGCTCACATCTTGTCAGACAACCCAGCGGGCGGGAAGGCTCAGGCGCAGGAGAAAGTGGGCTCTTGGGGACGCCTGTGTCAGACTGTTAGGGCTTTAATCCCTCTGCAGTGACACATCTGGGGAACTAGGAACAGGAAACTGTGAGCCGGGCCGACAGCCAGAATCGTTTAGCCAACGTGCCAAGCGCTTGCGAAACACCAACGCCCCTCTGCACGTTAACCTCTAGTGTGTCACGAGCTGCCTCTCTCCTCAGATGACTGCGAGTTGAGCCTGCACCGGGCTGTGACAGTGTTGCCATCTCAGAGGCGTGACCAGCCAGGGCCAGGACGAGGGCTCGTGCCCCTACCTCTCTGCCAACCCCCCAGTCCTTCTTAGAGCAATCTGGCGGTGTCGTAGTTCCGCTCATGCTCCAGACCGCTCATGCTCCAGACCCAGGGCCCCTTCGGGACGGTGCCCACCGCCCGTGCCATGCTCCCTGAGGACACCGGAAAGCTCTCTTCTCCCCACCCTGGAGGAGGGGTGACTGCTGATCACCCGTCAGCTCGGGCTGACTGATACTCTGGCAGGGCAGGGAGCACTGGGGGAGGTAGGGCTGGAGCCGGAGCCTCCGGCACCCACTCATGCAGCCCGATCCACCCACGAGAGATGGCGCTGCCAGGTCACTGCCCCTGTTTCTCTAGGAGCCCCCGCTGTGCCCAGAATTCACATGAGCACTCTCAGTGTAATACAGAATCCAGCCTGTCACAGTGCTGCTGAGAAAC
>NW_007738752.1:51049-53491 GCF_000696425.1 Galeopterus variegatus
GCCCTCCCTCCAGCGCAGAGCAGCCACGAAGCTCGGCTGGGACTGACTCTGCCCCAGCTCCAGGGCTGCCCCCTGCTCTGAGCCAGCTGGGGTAACCGTGCTCTCCTCTCTAACGAGACCAAGGGATGGCAATGCCCAGGGCAAAGCCCGTCTGCACATGGCATCCTCCTGGCCACCGTGATGGGCTGAGGGCCAGGCCAGTCAGAGCAAGGCTTAGGGCTCATGCTCGACAGTGGAGGGGATCTAGCCCCTCTAGAGAGCTGCTCTCGGCACCCTTCTTAACACAAGGAGGGAAACAAGCTTGAGGATGAAGACACACCCAAGGGAGGGGCTTCCAGAGAACTATAGAGAAAGTTCTAGAAAGTGTTCCAACCCATATTACCCCTGGACTGCTCAGGGACGGAAGCCAATACATTCTTTCTATTTTTTTAAACCAGGAGAGTCAAGTCAGGTTTTCAATGATCTGCAATCAAAAGCTTCCTGACACCCACAGTAGAGGTCAATGGCAACACGAGAACCCGAGGGACGGGAATCACAGAGGAAGGGGTCGGACCTACTGTCCTCCGGGCAGCAGCGGCCTCCGGCCCCTCCCTCTCCTCCTCCTCCTCCGGCTCCTCCCTGCCCTCCTCCAGCTCCTCCCTGTCCTCCTCCAGCTCCTCCCTGTCCTCCTTCTCCTCTGGCTCCTCCCTGTCCTCCTCCTCCTCCGGCTCCTCCCTGTCCTCCTTCTCCTCCGGCTCCTCCCTGTCCTCCTCCTCCTCCGGCTCCTCCCTGTCCTCCTCCTCCTCCGGCTCCTCCCTGTCCTCTTCCTGTGGCTCCTCCCTGTCCTCCTCCTCCGCCGGCCCCTCCCTCTCCTCCTCCTCCGGCTCCTCCCTGTCCTCCTCCTCCTCCGGCTCCTCCCTGCCCTCCTCCTCCAGCTCCTCCCTGCCCTCCTCCTCGGGCTCCTCCCTGCCCTCCTCCTCCTGCTCCTCCCGCCTCCTCCTCCTCCAGCTCCTCCCTGTCGTCCTCCTCCGGCTCCTTCCTTCCCTCTTCCCTCCCCTTCCTCCTCCTTTTCTTTTGCTCTCTTTTGATCATTCTTCCCATGAAGAAAGAGAGAAAGCCAACAGGGAGGCTGTGATGGGGACCTGAAGGTGCCGGCGAGGGGAGAGGAGAAGCTGCCTGGGGGTGGCCTGCAGCTTTCAGACGGACGCCTCCTTGTAGCCCCCAGGCAGGGGTGTGGTGCGCTGAGACACCCGTGTCCTCCAGGACTGCTGGCCAGGACCACCGATGTTGAAGGGGCTTCATCAGAAGATGCGTGTGGCCTCCCACTGCGGCCAAGCCCCCTTCCAGGCTCTCCTTGGAAGAGAGAGAGAGAGAGAGAGAGAGAGAGAGAGAGGAAGGGAGGGGGAGGGGGAGGGGGGTCAGGAAGACCCACCCTTGGCTGGAACAGCTTCCTCTAGGAGACAGGCAGGCTGTGGAGGAACCCGACAGGCTTAACCCACCGCGGGTGTCTGCACCAAAACAGGAGTTTGTTAGTTCGATTTTCCTTTAATCAGTTGAGCTTATTATCTTTCCTGAACAATGGAGAGGAGGGATTTTATGTTGACGATTTTTCTGGCTGGTTCCACTCCAGACAACTTCTTCTCTCTTCCTCTTTCCAACTTCTCAACGAGGAGAAAGTGCCTGGAATCCTTACTGTTTAGTTAACACGTGTGAACACACACACACGTGCACTCCTGCCTCGGTCTTGTCAGCTTCTCAGTTCACTCAGAGTTCAGAGAAAACAAATAGACATAGTTGGCAACAAAAATTCAGTACCAGAAGTTCATGGCAAAATCTCCAGAACTCCAGGGGTCTTTGTGAACGCTGGAGCATAGCATTCACTGAGCTGAGCCTAGAGCTTTTAATATTCAAATTATCAGAAGTTGTAATCATAATACAATTTTATCAGTAGGTCAGTCTTTGCAGAGCTCCAGAGTGTCTATATTTATACATAAAAGGTCAGAAATAACTCAGAGAGTAGATAGTTTCCCAGAGTATTTTTATGGAAAAGTTCACACATTCACTATTGATTTAAATTTAAGAATACCTTTTATGTGGTTGTAATTCATGTGTTTCCTACACCTCACAACTGATGAGAAAGAATACGAAGAAGGATGTACAATATGTGTGTACTTGTGCGCATCTGAAAAAAAAAGTATAGTCTGAATTTTTGCCACCCAAAGTGTGGCCCCTGGGCCAGGAGCATCAGCAAGGAGCACGTTAGAAATGCAGAATCTCAGGCCCCACCCCAGAACGACTGAATCAGAATCTGCACTTTACTGAGACCTCCAGGTAACTTGTGTGCACATTAGTTTTGCAGGAATGCCTTTCTTTTTTTTTTTTTTTTGTCTTTTTTCCGTGTCCAGCAACGGATTGCAACCCTCAGTGTTGCCCCCGTACCGGACCGGGGACCGGCAACGGGAT
>NW_007738752.1:54491-57828 GCF_000696425.1 Galeopterus variegatus
TCGGCGTTGCTCCCGCGCCTCGCTCAGCCAGTGAGCGGGAGCCGGTCTGTATGTGGGATCCGAACCCTCGGACGGGAGCGCCGCCGCGCTTCCCAAGCGGCGCACTATCCAGTGCGCCACCGGGCCGGCCCAGGAATGCCTTTCAAAATAATTTCTACAGTGCCTTTCAGTGACACATTCTGTTATTTTAACCTCCATCCCTTTGCACTGGAAAAATTGCCATGCCATGACTGATGGCCGCCTTGTAACCCTTGCGGTCAGGCTCTGGGAGAGTGGGGCTTGACTGCTTGCCTGCTTATTTCATTCCTGTTCCAGGCAATGACACATAAACAATTCAGATCATCTCCAAGATTCTCCCGGACTACCAAACCGCATTGTGTCTTCCAGCTTCCTACCGAGCCTCTGAGGAGAACACCACTCCTGCATACCCCAGCCCTCCAGACAGACAGCTTCCACATCCTTACTGGGTTTGCAGGATTTTGTAAGCACAGATTAGGGAACAGGAAAGATTCTGGATGAATTATTACAGGATCATCTTTTAGCACTTAATGAAGCTGTGATTGCTAAAAGCAAGCATGAATTGACCAAGAGCAAGCAAATCTGGGGAAGCTCATTTAATCTTTGGCTTGACTGAGGCTTTAGATGGGAAGATTAGGCAGAACACTGTGGACTTTGTGAATCGGGACATCATGAAAGCATTTGCAAATATCTGCCTTGTAAGCAAAATGAAGAATGTGGCTAGTAGAGTTGGGTACATTCATAAATGCCCATAATCTGTGACAAACGGGTCAATCTGAAGAGTGGGCTTTAGTGAAAAGCCTTGGCTTGGCACCTGGTTGCATCCTGGCTCACGTGTGTGTAGCTGACCTGTCGTCCCAGGAGAGAGGCATCCAGGCTGGGTGTAGACATGGTCATATCATGTTGAGGTTGTGGAGAGTCCAGAGCAGAGGGATGCAGGAAAGAGGAGAGAGTAGACAGGAACAAATACATTTTCCTAGAAAAGCAAAGTCAAGGTTAGGAAGCAGAACTGGGATCTTGAAGTCAGAAAAATTGTCAAGTGAGCATTGGCAACAGGAAGCAGACGGTGTGCAGGTGGATCCTGGTAATATCCCTGCAGGCCATGGATGCAGGAAAGGAGAATGCCTCAAGGGTGGGCCAGGGGTTGGGGAGGGATCTGGGAAGTGCAGAACAGGTTCCTACAGCAGAAGCTGCAAGTTGCCCGCATTCTAGGGCACCTGGAGTTCAAATGGACTGCACATTCACTGAGTAAANAGGTTCCTACAGCAGAAGCTGCAAGTTGCCCGCATTCTAGGGCACCTGGAGTTCAAATGGACTGCACATTCACTGAGTAAACAAATCAGGATCCCAAAAGATCCCATTAGGATGGAACCATAGGCCAAATCTAACACCATGAAACTTAACACAGACAAATCTAAAATCCCATTCTTACTTCCCAAACCTAATTTTGTAAGTACAGGACAGGGTGCACAAGAAAGTAAAAGCAGTGTTGGAAAACAAAACCACACAAATGTGGTGTCTTTAATGACAAAGACGTCCACCATGAATCATATGTGCAGGAGTTGCATGCTCATCTGCCCTGGTAGAAGCGTGACCTCGAATACAGGGAGGGTGGTCATTCCCGAGACTGTCCTCCACAGTGTGTGCCACACCTTCTCCCCTCAGGGCACAGAGAGAAAAGAACAGCCAGGGCCGACCAGCTGGGCTCTCCCACTAGCCCACGGGGGATTGATACCTGCTCACCTAAAAGCCATCAAGGTAGGGCCAAGCCCGTGGTGCACTCGGGAGAGTGCGGCGCTGGGAGCACAGCAGTGCTCCCGCCGCAGGTTCGGATCCTATATAGGGATGACCGGTGCGCTCACAGCACTCACTGGCTAAGTGCGGTGCGGCCAGTCTCAAAAAGGACAAAAAAAAAAGGCCATCAAGGTAGCCTACCCCAGAGGTGAAACCAGGACAATGGGGTAGAAAGTTCAGGAGGCTGATGTAAGAAAGGCCTTTACAGTGCTCAGCAATGAAATGGGCCAAATCCAAAGATGGTGAGTTTGCCCCATCCCTGAAGTACTCAAACAAAGGCCATTCACATGGGCCTGAACACCTAATGGGTATCGCTCCTGCCATCTCTTCCAGNGTAAAAGCAGTGTTGGAAAACCAAACCACACAAATGTGGGGTCTTGAGTGATGAAGACATCTACCATGAATCATATGTCCAGGAGTTGCATGCTCATCTGTCCCGGTGGAAGTGTGACCTCGAATACAGGGAGGGTGGTCATTCTGGAGACTGTCCTCCACAGTGTGTGCCACACCTTTTCCCCTCAGGGCACAGAGAGAAAAGAACAGCCAGGGCCGACCAGCTGGGCTCTCCCACTAGCCCACAGGGGATTGATACCTGCTCACCTAGAAGCCATCAAGGTAGCCTACCCCAGAGGTGAAACCAGGACAATGGGGTAGAAAGTTCAGGAGGCTGATGTAAGAAAGGCCTTTACAGTGCTCAGCAATGAAATGGGCCAAATCCAAAGACGGTGAGTTTGCCCCATCCCTGAAGTACTCAGACAAAGGCCATTCACATGGGCCTGAACACCTAATGGGTATCGCTCCTGCCATCTCTTCCAGGCCCTCTGATTCGGGGGTTCAATTTGGGGGTTCTTTTGTTTTGTTCTGCCCTCCTGACAAATCAATATCCTAGGCAGGGCATTTTCTCATAATTCACATTTTGTAATAGGAAACTGAGGCTAGTGTGGACTAATCCAAGTCTAGAATTTGGATGTACAAATCCCAACATCTTTTCTCACCACAGCACCTAGCTGCACATTTCTGTGAACTTTGGGTGCCACTTTTAGTACTCCTGGTGAATACGGAAGTTACTGTGTTATTCTGTTTAGTGAGGTAAGATGATATGTTATCTGTATTCATCATGTGTCAAGTTCTGAGTATGAGTCACACCCCAATAAACGTGTCTGACGTCTTGTGCCATTAGACGCTAGGTGTAACCATTTTGTCTTCAGCCATTCTCCGACACAGGTTAACTATGGTCACTAAATCTGTAGGAGGGTTCAAAAGGTTCTCGTTAGTACAGATTTTAAAAATACTTTTATCTCAAAAATATATAACCAAAATACAGAAGATACAGAAAATAGACAAAGTAGAACAGATTTCAGTCATTCGTGATCTTGCCATCTAATCCCCATCAATGTTAGCATTTTCAAATGTCTCCATTTCTTTTGACTTAAAATGTTGCGAATAGTTTTTTTATGCTGTTCTATGTCTTCCATAATCATCATTTTTAGCGCCATGTTCTATGCCATTAAATAGGGATTCAATA
>NW_007738752.1:62606-63493 GCF_000696425.1 Galeopterus variegatus
TTTTGTAGTGAAACTTCATCAGATAAAACAGAATTTATAAGCAAGTGTATTTTTCCTGACTAATAAATTGTTTTCCTTTTGTGCATTCTTTATCATCACTGCAAACTTTTCTTGCCACAAACAGAAATTGGGTGTTTTGCTTTTTCTTTCTTCTATCACTACCACAAAAAATAAAATAAAATGGCACTATCACTACCTGCTGTGCAAGAATTGTTTTGTGTGACTCTGGGGAAAAGACTGACCCATGATGTGGCAATAAGACAGTACACTGTGTTGGGGGAGGGGCATGAAGTTCAAAGGTTAAATGCTTGAGAAACAGCCATGAAATGGAATATCTTTTAATTTTTGCCCTGTGTATAAATCCAAAAAGCCGTCACCACAATCAAAATAGTGAATGTATCCACCACCCTAAAATTTCTCACACCCCTTTGTAATATGTCCATCCTGCCCCTCCCCAGGGCACCATTGATCTGCTTTTCTGTTACAACTGATTAATTTTCATTTTCTGGAATTTTATATGAATAGAATTATATAGTATATATTGAATTATATTATTATATATGTGAATAGAATTACATAGTATATAGAATTATATAGTATCAATATATCTATATAATATTTACATATCCAGTGCATGTATATATATACACACAGTATATATGAGTACACATATATATGGTTGCAATAACAAACAAAATTAAAACCTGATAGGAGAAAAAAATAGTTCTACTAACCTATTCTGTGTCTGTAAGCTGACCTCAATCCCATAACACACACATAAAAATGAATTTCATAAATCAGTGAATAAGCCTTTGATGTAAGAGATAATAACTTGATATATAACCTTTATATACAATTTAGTTATTAAGATGTTTATTTATAGGGCC
>NW_007738753.1:0-1757 GCF_000696425.1 Galeopterus variegatus
CTCAGGTGATGTAGGATTAATCCCCTCAAATGATGGAGAGGTTGCTTCCATGGGGAATGAGGAGTCCTCTTCCACCAGCAAAGAAGACTCATCAGAATTTAGGGTATCAGTGTCCGCAGCTTTATCACATTCTTTCCACAGGTCCCCATCTCAACTCACAGGACTCCATTTCTTCCCAGTCCATGCCTTCACTTTAGCAGTAGCCTCTCTGCAAAGCTGGGAGTTAGTTTGAGTTGTAATTAAGCCAGTTGCAGGATAAGACTCTGCATTTGATTTTTAGCAGTTTTAGCTCTGTGGCTATAGGAGTTAAGAGTTTTCTTGAGAGTACACATAGAAGCTTTCAGGTAATTTCTGTGGTGCTTGAGCTGGGAATTCCAATCCCTGAGCTGTTCTTTCTCCACTTTGTCCAATGACAATAGGAGTAACCAGTAATTGTTAGTTTAAAAGAAATATCCAAAAATATTATATACACCATCACCCAGATCCTTGCTTCCTTATGAGTGAGTGAGAATATCTAATGGTGATATTTTATGTATCTCTATTGCCAGATCACTCCATGGACTATCAGTACTGTCTTTACTATTGGCGTAGCATCACTTGCATCTTTAAATCTAATTGAATCATTATCTGTGCCTGCATGTATCCCACATAAGCTATATTAGATATAAATTCAGACATTAGTACGTAGTTCAAATAAATAGTATCTTTTGTGTTCCTCATTTTGTTTCTTATGTGTTTTATGTAGACTGGAAGATTTCTGAAAGTTTAAACTACTTATGTTGCATATTTTTTTCTCCTCTGTGTTTAGTGTTACTGTTTTCTTTAAAATTACACAAACAAGTACAGACAGNAGAGAAGAGCTATCACAGAGCTCTTCAAGGATGCTGGGGCTCCCCTCACAAACTTATTTCTCAGAGTATTCTTGAAGGGTATGCTTTCTGGACCCTCCCAGTGTGGGTCCTACTTAAATGATATTAAAACCTACTTAAATGAGAAGTCCATCCTAATATTCCAATCTCTCTAAGCCTTTCATTTCCTTTCTCTACATTAAACCAAGGCAGACCTGGTATTTCCAACTCGCTCAAGGTGGGCCATCCTTTGATTCATGTTTCAGCCAACTAAGCAAACACACTGGTAGGGCCCTTTTTAACTTCCCAAACTATAACGTTAAATGCAGAATCTATGCATATTAAGCCCATATCAATAAATTCCGCCTGATCCAACTTTATGTTCCTTCCACAATTGTCTCAATATCCACTCATACCCATTTCCAAGATTTTTTCTGTATAAATTTAGAAAATTGAAGTTACTCTTTTGCAATATAGCACACCTTCTTATGGGTTGCAATTTGTACTTTACCTTTAGGAGGCCTGCTGGAATTTGAGTCTAGTTATAGGTCTAGGAGTAAAGAGGGGTGGGTCGGGCAGTTCTGAGGAGACTTAGCATTGTTTTACAAGGCAATTGGCTCAGAGGAGTGCATTATAGTTTCCTCAGGTGATGTAGGATTAATCCCCTCAAATGATGGAGAGGTTGCTTCCATGGGGAATGAGTCCTCCTCTTCCACCAGCAAAGAATACTCATCAGAATTTAGGGTATCAGTGTCCGCAGCTTTATCACATTCTTTCCACACGTCCCCATCTCAACTCACAGGAATCCATTTCTTCCCAATCCATGCCTTCACTTTAACAGTAGCCATTCTGCAAAGCTGGGAGTTAGTTTGAGTTGTAATTAAGCCAGTTGCAGGATAAGACTCTGCA
>NW_007738753.1:2840-4655 GCF_000696425.1 Galeopterus variegatus
TATTGGCTCTGCTTTCATGATGCCATTCACATCTCTTTATTCCTACTACCACCATCCTCTTCGAGGGCCCCATTGACTCCTTCTGGAATTTTTATTTAATGGATTTTCCTTTCTGCAGTCACTTCTGCCTCCAGTCCATCCTGTAACCAATTTAATCTTGCAAGAGCAGAACTCTTATCAACAATCTATTTCTCACCACCGCCAACTAAGTTGAATATAAAATCTACAGCTTAACATGGAAGATTCTCCACACTATGGCCTCAGCTCACCCTCTAGAACATACTTGTTACCACTCTCCTACATATACAGAGGTAGAGCAAAAGTGACCATTTTATTGTGAATTGAATGGTGTCTTTATTTTTTGCATTTGCATTTTTTTCCTTGTGCTGTTACCCTGGCTATACTTCCTTACTCCTTTTTTGTAATCTCTTCCCTGGAGATGTCACCTATAAACCAAGATCTCCTCAAATTTCTCCTGACTCCCCAACAAAATGCAACCTTCCTATACTCTGAAATCTCACAAGAGTTTACCTAAATTTAGGGATTTATAGTGTATTCTAATATTTCCAACGCGCGCGCGTGCGTGCGTGCGTGTGTGTGTGTGTGTGTGTGTAATAAATTATTACCAGCAGTGTATCTTCTGCAGGGTATAATGCGCGCACGTGTGTGTGTGTGTGTGTGTGTGTGTGTGTGTGTGTGTGTGTAATAAATTATTACCAGCAGTGTATCTTCTGCAGGGTATAAATATTACCTTTCACATTCAAGGTATATGATAAGCACTGCTTAAATTTAACTAATTGATATGACTACTTGGTGAGTTGCAGTTTGCATTAAGATCATGGGGCAATGGAAAGCAGAGCAAATACACATCTGTAATGTCTGGCCCTAGGGAGGAATGGAAAATGTCTGAGCCTGGTAATGAACAGAGAAGAGTCCGAGTATCCAGACTGAAGTGAGAAAGACTAGGAGTAATTGTTATTGCCTCTGATCGTTATGACTCTGCCAGTTAAGTTTTCTGCAGAAGGGAATGAAGTTTTCACTGGCATCAATGACCATTATGGTGTAGGCCAAATTTTCGAGAAAGTAGTGGGTAAAAAGCTTCATATTGGAAGTTGAAATAGTATAATCTTTTGGTAATTAATGATTTCTTTGAAAGTGTATTTTTAAGTATTCCATACAAATTGCAATGTATCTTGTCAATACAAAGCAAGTTTGTGATGCAGTCTGACAAATACAGGCGATTTGGTTTCAATTTAAAAGACAGGTACATGACCAGCTTTCTAGATACCTATAAAAATGTGAGGGATTATCTCTTGCATTTAGAATAAGCTTGCCTTTTAAGGGACCTCTGTGTTTTTTTAATA
The DNA here is from genome assembly GCF_000696425.1 of Galeopterus variegatus. Taxonomy (NCBI): domain Eukaryota; kingdom Metazoa; phylum Chordata; class Mammalia; order Dermoptera; family Cynocephalidae; genus Galeopterus; species Galeopterus variegatus. The sequence continues at coordinate 4,205 of NW_007738753.1, forward strand.
ATGAATTTGGGTAATTGTTTTATTGTAGAAAGCAATTATACTCTCAAAGGAAGTTTTAAATTTTATGGAACAAGCATTTGGTAATACCATCTGTTGTTATTATGTGCAAATATATTCGTGCTGCTAGTGAAGGACACTAGATATGGCTCTTAGTCTTGAATGCTTACACATTCTAAAAAGTAATTTACATTTTAAAAATGCATGATAATATTTAGCAAAACACCTATGCTATCATACTTTATAGTTAGGGTAGAAAACAGTACTTTTTTTTAAACAAAGTGACAAACTTTTGGATTTTTATTTCTGGGGAGTTGGGAGGGGAGTTGGACCCTGCCCGTAATCTTATATATCCTGAGTAGATGGTTTATCAAGTTAGGTTAGAAAGTCAAATTAGAACAGAAATTAGGGCCGGCCCGGTGGCACACTCGGTAGAGTGCGGCGCTTGGGAGCA
>NW_007738753.1:5848-7207 GCF_000696425.1 Galeopterus variegatus
AAAGAAATATCTTCTCTTATGAATTTATGGTCATGATGAAAGCGGGGGAAAGGAAGCCTAGTGAAACATAACCAGGCTCTTAAAGCTTACACCCAGAAATAGTGCAGGAACCTCTGCTTATATTTTATTGGACAAATTTAAATAACTACAATTCATAAGGCATGGATGTATAATCCTCCCACAAGATAGGCCGGGGACTTTTGGTGAACAATAATAATATCGTCTACCAGAAGCACAATTCATATTGAATAAGATATAAATGATGCCATCCAGACATGCATAATGTAGTGGTCCTAGGTAGTATCTTTTTATTTGTATTAAAACAGTATAATAGATTCTATGTTTAACTGAATTAAAAGAAAGAAAGACAAATTCAGGCAGTGGAAAAATATAGTTTTGATAAGAAAACAAAAGCATGGACTTCAGTACTTTTGAGAATCAATTATCTTTTTAACATAACCACTGTCGTAAAAGTAACACACAAAGGGAAACAGACTCAGGTGGTGGCCAGTTAACTTCCTTCCACTTCAGAAATTTTACATAGTACCTGCCTCCTCAAAAGGAAGATTCAATGTTTTCTGTTTATTTACACGGAACTTTCACGTTTGAAGTCTTCATATACATTTAGTTTAGTCTTTTTTTTTTTTTTAACTCTACTATATCTCTTGGTATGGATACTCAGATTTTTAAACTATTATTTTAAAAAATCTCTATCCAAATTAACTAGAGAATTAACTTAGACATGTCATTAACTTTCAAGTTCAAAATCCTGAGTATCAAAAGGCTAGCCAGCTGATAACTCTCTGAGCTTTAAGACATAAGGTGTTATAAATGATTACCTGTTCTTTTTGATAGTATCACACTTAAAGGAATAGTGTTCATTGAGGCGCTTTTCATGAAGAGCCTAATTTATCCAAGTCACATTGGCATATCATCTATTTAAAATCAACCATATTAATAATTCTAATGGATAATATATTTTTAAAACTATCATAGTTTGAGGTCAGAAGCTCCTTAAAAGAAAGCAATAGCTCACCACTTTCATTAGTTCCATAACAGCAATTTTAATGCTATGAAGTTATAATTATTTCATTACTACACAAATTAAGATTTTAGCCTCATCTTTCTCTTTGATTTCAGAATTAGCAATATTTAAGTAGTAGCTGAAAGTTTTAATATAATTCCATTCTGGGTGAATTTAATCAAGAGAATCCATATTAGCTTTTATTCTTAAATAGTCTTTTCATTCTATCTTTTTTGCATGATGATGACATATCTCCTTAAAATAATTGTGTTTATAGGGCTTCTGACAGAATTGAAATCAATTGGTATATAATTATTGTAAAATCATTTTTTTTT
>NW_007738753.1:7614-34332 GCF_000696425.1 Galeopterus variegatus
TGAATAGGACTGGTGAGAGTGGGCATCCTTGTCTGGTTCCTGTTCTTAAAGGAAAAGCTTTGACCTTGGTTTACTGATGATCTGAAAGGTGATTCATGGTGAGCAACAACAAAATTATTTCATGAGCTTATAGATTTTCATAGGATGTGATTTTGTTTTAGTCTGACAGGCTATGTTTTATCATTTTCTATTATTTCTCATGCCGTATACTGTATAAACAGGCTTTTTTAATACTATATTAAAACATGATTTGAGATGTGTTAGAAGTTTTGACTGGAGCTAGATTTAAATTTGGACAGATTAAATCACCTACAAATGGCAAGAAATGTAAATATAAAATGTCATAAGGTACTTTTGAAATTAAAACTTAAATGTAAAAGTGGCATGCTATCATATTTTTGAAATGTGATTTACATTGATATTTAAACAAATACAAGCTAAAGAATAAGTGGAAATTTCTGTTCATCCAAAAATTTCCCAAGGTTCAGACCAATGTGGAAAAATGAAAAAGAATCTTATTTAATATGTATGCTGTAAGTGCATCATGGTCAAGTAAACAGAGAGGTTACTGGATTGTGTTGAATAAAGAATTGGATTTGTAACCAGATCATTTGAATACCAGTTGTAAAATATCCAGGATAGCAGAGAGTCGGAAGATTTTTGAAAACTGCCTTGAATTATTATTATATCAGGAAACAGAACATTGACCAGAGTCTCAATTCTATGAGTATTCCTAACAAGTTTCCTCTTGTGCTTATCTTTGTGACATGATCAGTCTACCTTTTTTTTTCCACCTACCTTTTTTTTTTCCAGCTAAGTATAGTCTATAATTCATATGGGAGATGAAAATAAAGTTCATTGATTTAAATGTATAGATTTGTAGTTATTAGCTATCCTGCCAAAGTCACGTACAGTATATTTAAATTCAAACCTGTAATGTGTAGATATTTTCTAAGTTTTTTATTTTTCCTTGTTGATAGACATTCCCCAGTATACAAAGCAAACTATGCAGGTACCATGCACAGTACTTACTGTTTTGCATTAATGAGTAAGTTCTAAAGGATGTCAGCAGAAGTTTATATATACACACATACACATATACTTAAAACTAGAACAAATTAAATTTAATAAATTTGAAGTTATCTAAAATAGTCTATTTATAATCATTAGAATATTTGGTAAGTTGATTTTGACACAGTAGACACACTGGTTGATGACCCTTTTTAAAAAGATAAATGGGAAAGCCAAGTTTATGACGTGGACACTAATTCTATTTAAGCCACTCGAAGCTTTTTCTCTTGCGTGTCACCTCTACTTGGATTGTTACCATGCACAGTGGCTACCCCAGAGGATTTCCCTATGCTTTTTAACCCTGACCTGAGATCACTGAGATTCATCCAGGAGCACACTCCTGCACATCTTAGCCAATTAGATCTCATTTAAATTGAAACTTGGAATGGAGAAATGTAGCTGCCAAAGGTTATTGAAGATGTATTATGCTAGTGGCTATATCCCAGAGATAAGGTGCATAAATCTCCGCTGTAAAGGTCTCCAGGAGGTACCTGGCACCTGCCCTTCTGGAAGCTGGTTAATGTATGCCAGTGATTTTTTTAAAAATTGCACCCCACATTTATTTTTTTATTTCACCAGTTCAGCTTCTATTTCTTGCAACTAAAATAACATTAATGTCTTTCTAGTTTATTCTCACAAAACAGTAATTTTTAAAAATCCTGATACAAATAATTGTTCCCACTGAAATTCCCTCAGAATATTGATTTTTTTCCCCAAAATGTATTATAATTATATTATATATCATCATTATATTTACCATAATACATCATTATTATATAACATATTATTATAACTATAAACTTGCTTATGTAAAGGAGAATAATATTGAAAAGTAAGAAGTACACAGAATTGTTCATCTTACAATGACAATTTTTATAGATTGTTTCTTACCAATTGGCTTTTCAGAAGCCATACATTTTTTAGTGTTAGCATGTCATGATTCCTCTACTGGGACATAAGCAGTATTTTGCCTTTATGGAGTACTAATGAAGGTGATAGGTCATCACCTTAGTCTTATAGGAAACATCAATAAATCAGTCTAGTTTGATTTTGTGATTTTGTCCCTGATGATTTTGTGCAGAAGAAAGTGGCTCCAGGAAATCTACCTCAGAAGAAGGTACCTTTAAGAGTAGATATTTTCTTCATTGATATTTCAGGAAAATGTGTCTTCCCACATATTAAGAGAAAAGACTATAGGCTTAGTTCAGTCTGTTGTAAATAATAAAACTTGAATTATGTGGGTGATAAACATAGGCCACAGCATACGTTTTACTGTAAAATAGCCTGGACTCTAAGGCCAGAGCGAACAAAGACAAACAATTATAATAAAAATGATTAAACAGGCTAATTTCTCCTTTGGTTTCTATAGAAAAAGAAAAAACGTATATTTTGAGTTTTACAGTGTTTTCAATGTTATTTCAAAATGCTTCTTATTTTTAAAGCTCAAATAAAAATGATACTGTGCATTTCATTTAGTCATTTAGCTTAATTTCAATTGAGAATTTTGCAATTGTAATTCACAAAGTGCGTTCACATACATGTCTCTTTAATTTTCATGTGAACTGAGTAGTAAATATGTTATTCCCATTTTTCAGACAAGACAGTGTAAGTCAAGCAGAGTCAATGTAATTTTTCAAATGTTGCATTTTCTAACTCCTGCCCAAAGTATAAAAAGTAAGTACAATTCCATAACCTTGGGAAAATCTTGACTATCACTAGAAATGAAATAAATACAAATTAAAACAATGATATACAATTTGAAATGACAAATTATTAAGTAATGTGAAAATGTTAATGCTCAGGGATAGTAAGTGGTAGGAAAATCTTTCCTTTCATATAAAACTATTAGAATCAGTACCACCTTTCTGCTAGCAATTTAGTATGTAGAAAAAAAACTTGATTGTTCATCATTGCTCAACAATCCTATTAGGGATTTATCCTAAGAAAACAATTCTGAATGAGCATTAGCTGTTTTCCAGCAAAATATTTTGTTAAAGCCATATTTTGTTAAAACCAATATTGTTAAAATATTTTTGTTAAAACCATAAGAAAACAGAAGCCATTTAAAGTGTAATAAGAGAAGATTGGCAACTTAAGTTACTATACATCATATACTTAAATTACTATAAAACCATTAAAATGATTATATAAAGCCTACTTAAAACATAGAATGTTATTCTTATTTAATGTTCTCTAATACAATGTATGTAAGTATACATATACGTTCCCCCAAAAATGAAGTATTGTGCACACACAGAAAAATATTTCAAGGATATGTATCATAATGTTAGCAGAAGATGTTTTATTAGTCGGATCTATGATAATTTTTGTTTATCTTTATTGTCTACATTTTCTGCAATGAGCATGAATCTCATTTATTACACCCATAAAATTTATTTTAATTATTTCACTTATGTATTGAATGTATGTATTTTTATTTACCATTTTCATTTGAATGCTGTGAAGAATGGTGAGTTTATGACTACAGAGCACTTCTGAATACCTACAACTGGAGTATAAGTCTTACATTGGCAATCAGTATGACTTCATTTGTAATTAGAGTATTGTAATTGGACCAACATGAGATTTCACTAAATTATGCTATTGTCCATCTATATTTTCTGACCTGACTTTAAGACTAAAAAAAAAGTGACATCACTCTCATGCAAAGCCTCTCAGTTGTACATTTGTGGCTAAAACAACGGAATATCTCATAAATGTTATTTACATTCTTTACTAATTCATGTAAAAAACAGGTTATTCTAGATAGGATTTTAATTTGTCAATATATTTTGTCTTCTTCAATTAAGTTAAAAAGTAATGACCTCACTTTATAGTCTTAAAGATGTTACTTGTTATTGGAAGTGTTGATTTTGTGTGTGGGTGGTGTGTGTGCGCACTCACACACATAGACGTATGTGTTTTCCTGGCCGTAATTTCAGGTAAGGTCTTACCATGTCAGCATTGTAATTTGTTCAGACTCCAAGCCTTCCTTTTTCATTACATTAACTAATCGATGCCTAAGGTGATCAATGGATTCTGCAGCAGTTTAGTAGCAGGAGTTGCTCAGTTCTATGTTCAGTTTAAATTAAATCAGCTAGTTTGCTCAAAATAATATAATGGCCTCACTGTTTAACTGAAGATTTAAAAGTCGGTATCTTAAAAAATATGATATATAGACATACAGTTTTATAATATAGATATAGTTTTATAAGATAGAATTATAAAAATATGTACTTGAAATAATCATGTATGTTATTATTTTGGAATAGTAGAGTTATGCCTTTGCCGTGGTATTTTCCAAATCACCCCAATAGTTTTATTTTTTTTAATAAGTTAAGATCATTTTTAGAAAAATGAGAGGTTACCAGGGTTTATTTTAAAGCAGGGACAACTAGTACAATGTGGTACATTTTCAGAAGTAGGGATTTTCTTTGATTTTTAGGTTCTGCATTCATTTGTTTCATCCTCTGGAAGTTCCTTCCTTTTCCAAGATTCTCTTTAGCTATGTCTGAAAGCGGGTATTTGAAAATATGCCTTCCGCAGGAGCTAAGAAGTCCTCTCAGCCTGTTTGCTTGCTATGGAATTTTGGGCCCAAAGATTGTTTTTAAGTTTTTAATTCATCTAGTACAGACAGGTTGCTTTCATAGCAGTACAACTCACAACTCTCAAAAACATAGTTGTCTTTGTATCAGTAAAACTCTAATCTGCTCCATGTGCCAGTATCCAAACTCATATGTCTTGTTGAGATAGGCCTCTCTCAGGTTGACTGCAGGTACCTTCACCTCATCAGTCTTCTCAGAGTCATGCCTTTAGTATCTTTTTCCTGAGCATTTTGTCAACTAAAAGTGTTTACTGAATGCCAAGTTAATCAATTCAAAGGTTTTAATAAAGTCTGTGATAGCCTAGCCCTTGAGGTAGTATGTCAGCCTTTGCTACTCAAAATATTTCTCAGTGGACAGAGGTGAGAAACAGTGGATTCTTTTAACCCAACAGGACGTGAGTAATGGAGATGTCTGCATTTGCATTCATTCCTCTTGGCAAGACAGCCAATTGTTTTGTGAGTTCATCTTCTTTTAACTTTGTCAAATGAAGCCAATAGCCTGTAAGATACATTACCAATATTCTGATTCCCAATCTTTTCACCTAAAACTACAAGCTGCTTTGGTATATTCCCAATTTACCAAATGTTTTGCCATTATGTAATATGGGTTGACATCTTTCCAGCTGTGGTAACTATTCTCTTATCTGGCCTAGAAAACAATATGACATATTAAAAAAATTTGTTTTAGCAACACCATACTTTCATAACTAATTTCTGTGATAAATCTTCTGCCTTAACTAGATTATGTTGTGATAATAAATGACCGAAAACTCGGTGGTAGCTTATAACAATGAAGTTTTACTTTTTGTTTACATTATAGATTAGCTGTGGGACTTAACCCTATGGCTCTTTTTCATTCTATAAATACGAGTTGAAGGATCAGTCCTTTTCTGGGATATGTTTTTCTGACATAGAGGGAAATGAGAAATGGTGAAATGATGAGATGGGGCTTGAAGCTTCTACTTAGAAATGCCATATATAATTTCTCTTTCCATTACACTGTCAAGACATGGGATCCACACAGGTGGAAAGGGAGGGGTAGGTGCAGTCCTCTTATAGCTGGGGCATTAAATGATTAGAAATAGTTACATGGTCTTCTACACTGTCCCTAGAAATAAGGGAAGACAAATTAAAACAAAACTGGGATACCATTTCACACCTGTCCAAATGGTAAAAATCAAAAATGTTGATTATGCCAGATATGTTTGAAGATGTGAGTAAATACGAACTCTTATTCACTGCTATTGAAACTGTAAATTGGTGTATTGACTTTAGAGAAAAATTTGGTAGCATCTAATAAAGCGGTGTATATTCTTTGATCCAAAAATTCCATATTTTTCCAGGAAAAATTTCCCACACTTACACCTGATGGCATGTGTGAGGAAGTTCATTAAAGCATTTTTTTTTTAAACAAATAGCTTTGAGCAACTTAAATGATCAGCAAAACAGAAATGGATAAATTATGGTATTTTCATATAATGGGATGCTAAACATCAGTTGCAATGAATAAACTATATCTGTGTATGGATATGCCAAGAATTATAGTGGGAAAAAACAAATTTCAAAAATATAGGTGAAATATACATTAGGTTTTAAAATAAACAGAAGCAAACTACATTTTATTTATTTATATGGTTAGATATAGTGAAAGTTATAAAAACAAGGACCAGAAGGAAACAAATGAACCTAGGGAGAAGAGGTAGCAGAAGAAAGAAGAGAAAATGGAATAGGGAGGAAATCTTCCACAATATCCTCACCGTTTTATTTGCTTTAGAAAGAAATAAACATGGCAAACTATTATCATGGAGAAATGTTTTCATTTATTATATCTGGTATGTGTCTTATTCATTATATGTATGTTTGAAATATTTCTTAAATAAAGAGTGAGAATAAGTTATATAGAAGATAATAAATTCATACTATGAGTTGAATCTATATTATAGAAATAAAAAAAATCCAGTATATGTTAAGTAAAAAAGAAAATAAACAAGTTGTACAAAAAATATGTAAGGAGATATAGTATTGATAGCTAAAAGAATTCAACATAAAACTACATGTTACTAAGTGGACATATATATATATATATATATATTTATAAATGCATAGAAAAAATCTGGAATAATATAGGCTAAATAAAACAAGTTGTACAAAAAATATGTAAGGAGATATAGTATTGATAGCTAAAAGAATTCAACATAAAACTGCATGTTACCAAGTGGACATATATATATATATATATATTTATAAATGCATAGAAAAAATCTGGAATAATATAGGCTAAATCACTAACAGTGGTTTCTGAACATGAGTAGACTGGGATTAGGAAAGAAGGTGAGTGATATTTCCTTTAGTTATATTGTCTTAAATTTTGAAATATTATAATTATATATTATATTATTTTCATTTTTATATTGATTACTTTCATAATAAAAAATTTCAAAGTTGATTTGTGAAAGCCCTGCAATGGTGAAAGTTATCTGCCACCACGACATTATTACGTCTTTTCTGCTGAGGATAATGCTGGAAAATGTTCTACAGTGTATCTATAATGTCCGGAAGCATACATATAACATCACTAAGGACAACTTCTATCTGTAAAAAATATTGTCTGTGTTTTCAGACTCTATTGACACTATGGTATGAGAGGTGCCAACAAGTGTAAGTGAAGATCATCAATATCACAAAATGCTCTTTAAATACTTGATTAAAATTGTTTAAGAAATATTCCTTGGAAAACATGAGCATTGTTGCAGAATGCAGAATCAAGCAGATTCAAGAAAAGTTAGGTCAGATGAGGGTTGCTACCTAAGGTAATATTATTGTTGCTTATGGAGGACAGTGAGCAGTCAGATTAAAAGCTAGACTACTTCAGTGGGATTTTTAGTCATTTTCTTCAAAAGAAATTTTATTATAATTTTGAAATGTTTTGGGCATTTCCATGTCATGATTTAGGCTAGAAATGGGTAAGGTGAAGTAGAATAGAATTCTAGTTGTATCTCTTCAGAAAGATGAATGTGGCCTCAGAAAAGTTCTATATCTCTCCCCTCACTTTTCGTTGCAAAGGTTTCATTGCAGCCTTTATGTGATTTCCACTTTGGAAATTGGACATTATTAGATTTTGATCCAAGGGAAGTTTAGAACTCTGCTAGATCCACTTTACTCCATTTCAAATTTTAGGTCATTGTGTGGCTTTTCCTTAGTTCAGAAACTGTAGCTTCTACCAAATAAACCATTTCTACTATTAAAGTACAAACAAGAATCAATATTTCTTTTTAGAAAGATGTGCAAATTCTCTTGTCAAGTTTGCACCAGATATGACATAAATAACTGTCTGGATTGCTCAGCAGCATTATAAAAAGACCTAAGGAAACATGGTAGATACTATTGAACACTACTTTGGCCCTTTTAATTCTTGTGATTTTCATTTGTCCAAGGTAGCTAAAACCAAAGTTTACATAAGGATAAAAACCAAAGATAATAGAATGAAGATTCTTTACTATTTCTTTCTTTTGCCTATTGGTGTTTTTGAAACAAAGAAACCACTTAAAATGAAAAGTCTTTAAAGCAAAGACTCAACATTGAAAATGCCAGTGTCTGGACACTCTTTGTGTGAGTGAAATTAAAATGAAGGAAACAAAATAGTTTTCACTGGCTTGAGAGGAGGTATTTACGTATATGTAATTTCGTTCCACTTGAATGATGACTGATTTAGAAGAGTCTGGCATTTACTCAGCCTGCTCTCACTGCTCACTCTCTCCCCAGTTGACCAAGTAAATATTGTGCTCTCCTTTCCTCGGTGAGTTTGCTTAATTGCAACTGACCAGAGTACACTGGCAAAGCAGAACACCCAGACCCCTGAGAGTGCCAGTGTTATTTGAACAGGCATATATGAGACAAAGAGAAAGTTAAGAGATAGAGAGCTCTCCTACCTTCTCTTCCACCTTAGCCAGTATCAGGTATCTTCCAAAAAAAAAAAAAAATACTAAATTTGGGTTTGATTAATATTTTTAAATCCCTGATGAGCCACAGCTAGATTTTATGGTTGCCTTTTCATATAATGGGGCGTAAGGGAAGGAAATTAGGCTAGGCAATTACCCTGAGTATTACTTTTCTTCATTTCATTCTTAAATGTAGAAATGGGCTTACAGGGAACACACATGTAATGTCATAGTACTTCTCATCACAGGCCATTCATTAGAATAAGCTGGGGAGCATTGAGAATCTACCCTCTCTTCTTCCAGAGATTCTGATTTAATTGGCCTGGAGTGTGACCAGGGCATCATTAGTTTCCAGAATTCCTCAGGTGATTCTAATCTACCCCTGGGGATGAGAACCACCTTATAGAGGAAGACAGTATTTCCTCATGGATAGAGCATTGGAATTAGAGCAGTAGAATCTGCAGTAGAATTTGCCACCTCAGGCAATCTTAACCTTTGTGGAATTATATCAGTTCTTTGATAAAATATGACTATTGTTTTAACCAAGCTCTCAAATTTTTTCTACTCTAAGAACCTCAGATTATAATTATCTCCTTCCAAAAAAGGAATTAATCTTTACTTTCAGACATTAATATGAGGGTACTTCAAAAAGTTCATGGAAAGATTCATATTATCTTTTAATTCTGTTTTCCATGAACTTTGAAGTACCCTTGTATATGCTTTAAAATGCAAGAAATACAAACATAAATTTGATATTGTCTCTTATTTCAATGAATTCATTAGCTAGTGTGGGAGGCTATGACCACAAGTTAATTTTAATACAGAGTTTAATTGATGCAAATAAATCATGGAAAACAATGGCAGCAAGCCTTTTAAACAGAACATTATCAATCTCATGAAGAAACTGATTTGAGCTCAACCCCAAACAGAGGTGTTTTAGGTTAAAGGGCAGCATTTGCAAAGGCTCTGGAGAGTACAGAGAATGTTTGGGGAACAAAAAGGAGTTTAGAGTGGCCACATTGATGGATACAATAGACAAGAAGTTATGAAGGCTTCCCAGGACCAGGTCATGAAGGGTCTTAAATATTAGGCACTCATTCAAGTATAGGAGGAATACTAGATCTTTGATAGTGATATCAAAGAGCTTTTCATTTTGCATTTTGAGAAATAGCTCCCAGTTTCTCTCCAAGCTCCTTCCTGGGACAGTGCTACAGGGAGGCTTTAATTGTCAAAACCAGGAATCAAACTCAAGACTGAAAGCAGAATTCTTGTGGTCTTTCCTTAGCCATCACACCATACTGCCTCAGGATTTTCATGTATACGGTAATGAGGAAAATCCTTTCTACCTTATAAATTAACTGTGATTGATTATATGAGATGGCGCATGTGTGATGTTTTATGGCATGCTTGATACATATTAAGTGCTCAGTAAATTTTATACTTCTGTCCTATGGCGCTTTTAATCTGGCAGTCTCTGTGCCTGTATTCCCTCTAGCAACACAAGCTAGACTCAGCACTTTTACTTCTACTCCTTAGTCACATTCTAACCGACAGTCTCTATTACCGAGGTTAATATAATTTCTCAGTCCTCTCATGCAATTTAATTCAATACATATTTACTGAAAGCTTACATCTAGCAACACAAGCTAGACTCAGCACTTTTACTTCTACTCCTTAGTCACATTCTAACCGACAGTCTCTATTACCCAGATTAATATAATTTCTCAGTCCTCTCATGCAATTTAATTCAATACATATTTACTGAAAGCTTACCAGTGCTCAGCAGACCGTGTAGGCAGCCCTATCTTAGGTGTAAGAGGATGTAAAAATGAATATGGCATAGTCTGCATTCTAGGGGCCTGCAATTTAATAGTGGAAATAGATATATTCATAAATATCTAATAGAAGGCCTATGTGGGCATAGCTTTAATTGCCTGCTGGAGGCAGAGAAAGGGCAGATGTGAAAATCTGATAGTTCTTCGCATTTTATTTTTTAATTCAGCCTAAGTATAATAGTTTAAGTTGTAAACATTTGGCAAAATGCTTAAGATACTTTGGTTCAGAAATTACGCATGAATTACAATCAAACAGCATATTAGGAAATAGAGGAAAACATGTCTATTTGCTCAGTTTGTAAATTTTATCTGTTCAATTACCACACAAAACAAAAGCTAATTGATCAGTTGTACAATTGTACTATGTCTCAACATGAGTGTGTCCAACATATCAAAATATATTTTACAGAATTCCATAAAGGAAAATTTGTTTCCTTCAATAGATTATTAAGCAGTAATCCTTGTCAGTTTCTCTAAAGTCTCCTAAATAACTAAATTAGTTTACTCACTAAAAACATCTATAAAAATGACAATATTGAAAAATAGTCCTGAGGAATCTTTTGATTAGCATTTTGTTTTGCATGTTTTTTCAAGTTTAAATAATGTATTAAATATTTTGGTTCTTTTTCATGGTTATAGTCAATACAGAAAAGTTGAAAGTTATCAAAAGCCTAGAATCTATTAACAGTTTCTCTTGGTTCATTTTCTGTTACTATAGTAAAATATCTGAGACTGGGTAATTTATAAAGAGAAGAAACTTATTTGCCTCACAGTTCTGGAGGCAGGGAAGTCCAGGATCCAGGGACTGCATCTGGTGAGGGCCTTCTGCTCTGTTGCCACATGGCAGAAGGTCAAACAAGCCCACCAGACAGAAAAAGGGAGCTGAACTCCCATGATAATTAACTTATACCCACTATATCAGCATTAATCCATTCATGAAGATAAAGCCCTTGTGACCTAATCACCTCTTAAATGTCCCACCTCTTAATACCATCACAATGGCAAATAAATTTCAACATGAGTTTTGGTGAGGACATTGAAACCATAGCACAGTTTTTACTAAGACTTTAATTCTTAATTGTGGTGCTCTTATTCTTTTATCCTCTCTACGGTTTATGCAATCACCGGATTCACCTTAGCTTATTTCCTAGAGAAAATGAAACACACAACCAGAATTTATTTATTAAAGAAAAGTAAACATGTCAACAAAATATTATTATTGATTAGGAAATACACTTGAAAGGAAAACCTTCAGAAAGCAAATATTAAGTTCTTTTCAGTCATCAGTAACCTTTTTAAGTTAAAGGAGCAGAATTATATCATTCTTATATAACACTAAGATATTGTAATTAAACTATTTGCATCTTCCATCACACTGTACTGTCTCAGTGGTCTCATCTGTAATGCAGTAATACACATTGAGTAAAGCTAAATCTGGCTTCCAACCTTAATTTAAAAAGCGCTGTTGTATGCAGCAACACGCTGGCCTTACATTTCCCAAAGCCCAGTGAAGGCATAAATTCCTCACTGCCTGAGTTAATCCTGGCACACAGGCACATAAGGACCAGAATCTTCATCACCAGCTCATAATTTTTGATTGTTTGTCTTTGGCAAGATACTCTAACTAGACACTCTAATGGGTACACACATAACCAAATATGCTGATGATGTTGTTTTTACTTCTGAGGGTTCCACACAAGCAGAAGAAGCCTTAAGGACATGACAGAGTAATGGAGAGAATGGCATTTTATGAAGTAAGGAAAATTACTGAAAGTCTAGAGACATAAATTAATACTGCCCCTTAGATAAAATTCTTATATATACTCTTCATGCAAGAAACTCTTTTATGATACTTGGAAAATAGACTCTCTTCCTGTGAACAAAGATTATGTTTATAGTAGAACTCAGAGGAATAACAGGTAACTGTTGAAATTGATTGAGGAAATTTGAGGTCCAAGCTCTGGTAAGGTCTTGGAGAAAGAATGTTAAGGTATATGTCTTCTCTGATGAATAGTGCTAACAATTTACTGATGACTGATCTAGAAGATAGTTGAACCTATGTTGACCATAAGACTCACAGTCATTTAACAAATACTTATTGAGCAAACTTCTACTGCCAAATACTGCTCTAAGGCACTAGGGATAAGTCATAAACAAGGATGATGTTTTCTGCTCTCAAGAATAGCAATAAACAGTAAACTAAATAACAAAATAAATTCAAATTGTGGAAATATTAGAAAATTAGATTATGTGATATGATAGAGAGAGATTGACTGGTTAGAGGATCCATTCTAAGGCACACATATCTCTGGAGTATTCCAAAAAGAGAAAGAAGGGCCAGTGTGACTAGAACAAAGTGAGTATGGAGAGAGAGAAAGAGAGGTAGGCAGATCTTACAGAACTGCCCCTTAAGACCATGTAAGGAGTTTGGGTTTTATTACAAATGTAATGCTAGCAAGTGAAGGATTTAAGCAGTAGAGTAAAATAAAAGTAATTTACTCTAGAGTCTCTGCCCCTAAATACTCACATATTTAAATACTCACTCTGATTATAGTATCAAAACTATGTAATAAGATGGTGGGGCAAAAATGGAGAGTCATTGGAATGATTCAGGCAAAAAATGATGGTAAAGTGAACTTGGGTATTAACAGTGAAGATGAAGATAAAGGGACAAATTTAACATCTGTTCAGAGTTAGAACCACAGGAACTCACATAGTGATTTGCCTGCTAGAGGCAAAGTTTGGAGACCAGGTAACACTTTTTGATGTTAACACAGATTGTTTGTAAAGGCAGAAAAGTTGCCATAAAACAAAGTACCATACCCAATTTTGAACAAAACCATAGAGTCTCTGCTCCAGACATACTACAGGTAGTTCTGATTATGATATTTCAAGGAGAAGGAAAGAAATCAGAGAAAGGTCAAGAAAAAAGCTAATGAAATGTTTACAGGATAGAGATGTGTAAAATGATTATGATGTGGAGGAAAACAAACAAACAAACAAACAACAACAACAACAAAATCCCAGGTAGTCAGGAATCTTGAGTTCTAAATCCAGATCTGCTGCTAATCTAGGGTGTAATTCTGAGGAATGAACATTATCTTTCTCAAGTTCTATCTCCTCTGTAAAGCAGGAGTGATGTGGAAGAAGATTATCTCTATAGTCACTTATAACTTAAAAGTTTCATAACCCCTGTTAGTCTTTGCCTTGGAAAAATTACGGCTGAGAGATGCATCATAAAAGGTTATTCAACTGTGTGTTCTAAATGATTTTTTTATTAAATGATATAATATTTTAAACTTAGAAAAGAACAGAACTTTGAAAAGAGTAAATTTTATCCATATCAAAGAAAATAGTTTTATTTAAGGAATGATAAAATTATAAAATATTTACCTTATGTATTGATGTAGTTATCCATTCTCCAAATACTAATTGATTTCTTATGTAAAGATAAAGATCTTTTACATGGTTAGATAAAATCATGTATAAGTGAATTATTACATAGCACTTACTATGTACCAGGTTTTAAGTGCTTTAGAAGTATTAACTTAATTAATTCTCAAGATAAAAGATAAGTGCCGTTTTTTACATCCATTTCACAGGAGGAGAAAGAAATCAACTAACTTGCCTAAGGTCGCAAAGTTAGTAAGTAGTAGGGCCAAAGTTTGAATCTAGGGTATCTGGCTCTAGGGCTGTGCTCCTAAATGCTTTATTATATCTGAGGTTGATGAAGGAAGGACAGTATTCCTTCTATCAGAACGCAGTATAGAGAAGCAGTTCCCAGATTTTTATGAGAAATTATTCTCCATTATTATGAGGAAAAGAACGAAGAACAAAGTTCATAGGAATAAAGACTTTTTATGCACTCAGCAGAGTTGATTGAATAAACAGGTTGATGATCAGAACACAGTATAGAGAAGCAGTTCCCAGATTTTTATGAGAAATTATTCTCCATTATTATGAGGAAAACAGTATTCCTTCTATCAGAACGCAGTATAGAGAAGCAGTTCCCAGATTTTTATGAGAAATTATTCTCCATTATTATGAGGAAAAGAACGAAGAACAAAGTTCATAGGAATAAAGACTTTTTATGCACTCAGCAGAGTTGATTGAATAAACAGAGCATTCAAAATAGGTTTGTTGAGTGAATTCACACTAGAATAGTTTTCAAGTGGATTCACTTATACAGGCATTTTGCCTACTACTCTTTAAGGTTAGTTGATTAGAGTGGTTTAGAAGATATGATCTTTCTAAAGGATAAGGGGAAAAGGGAAGATATGTTTGTTGGATATGTTTTAGAACTCTTTATCAGGCTTATAGTTTTCACTAAAAGTATACATAAAAATTGGGCAATTATATGTATGTAACTGTTGTAAATCTTAAACCGATTTCAATCAGTAAATTAGCTTACCACCAAACTAAATTTGCTTGTCTCAAATAAGCACTTTTATTCCACTGAGTTGGAAGATGTTGAAAGACATTTTTATTCCATATTGCCTTTCTGCCACAAAGCAAGCCTAACCCATTGTTTTTCTTTGTTTTCCTTTGGTTTGATTTACTATGAGGAAATAAAAAAGTTAAAACTTTGAGTATGAATATTTGGAAAAAAGTAGGCATTACAAAACTTAACTTAAGTTTGTTGAATCCTAAAGTGCTTCTTTTGATTACGTAAAATAGAATATATTTTATTAAATACAGTTATAGTAGTATGCTACACATTGTAAATTCTATTTATTGGAAAATTGCGATTTATTTCTGATATGCATGACTATAATGTTTGGTTAATCATTATAGCTATATCCCTGTCTATTTTGGGTGCTGGAGAGTTTCTTTCTCAGCATTGTGAATTTTTGCTTATGAGCTAGGCACCAAGCTAAACACATTACATAAAGTTTTATGCTTCATCCCAACAGGTAGGCAATATTCTTATCTCTGTTTTAAAGAAGAGTAAATTCAGACTTGCAGGGGTTAAGTAAATTACCTAAGGCGATATATTTCAACCAATAGGATTTGAATATAAGATTTCTACATCAAAAGCTCCCCACAATGAAATGGTCAACATCATGAAGAATATTAAATATATTTATTAGTTATGTCTAAACTACACTTAAAGTTTATGTTATTTGCCTTTAATCTCATTAAATTCTATTTTAAACATAATTTCTCTTAACAATTCCACTTTTTCCTGTTCTTACCATCATCACCCTTGTTTAGTTGATAAATATTTCTTGTCTGGATCTCCTACCTGGTCTCCTTGCTTGTTGTCTCACGCCTCTTTAATAAATTTGATACACTGTCACTTTGCATAGATTTGTTCTCCCTTGTTCAAAAACTTCTGTGTTCTTCAGTATAAAAATGGAATTCTTTACGCTTTCTTATATAACTCTTGATAACCATACCTGAACTACCTTATGTATCCCTTCTTTCCATTTCAACTCTTCATGTTATCTCAGTTGGTTTCCTCTCTGTGTGTAGGAACTTGTGATACTCATTTCCATTTATATATCTTTTTTACTCATTCTTTGCATTTTAACTTTCCATAGAAATGGTCCAGTTAATGTTCCCCATCTTAGGTTAAAAAGCCAATTTGAACTACTTCACCTCCTACTTTATTAATGTATTTCTTCTTGAAACTCCATGCATCTATTATCTGTTCCATTCATGAAGTATTTAATCTCATACTGTCTGATATTATCTTATAACTTGAGTTTTAAACTCATTATCTCTTCAGGGACTTGGTCTTATATAACCTGTATCCCCCACTTCTCCATTATATGCTGAGTGAATAGTAACTACAGTTAATTATGCACTTACCACAGTTATTCCACTTGAGAATAATCAAAGGTGATTGTACATGAAAATGCAGTATTAGCTAAACAGTTCTTGCAATAGCACAATTATTTTTACATTAACTCTCCAATTTTAAGGGTGCAAAAAAAGAAAATTACATATGCATTCAAATTAAAACATGCAGTCAGACATGAGAGATGAATACATTCATCAATATGGCAATTTGAGACAAAAGTTCTAAAATTGCGGGCTTCAACATAAAAATATATATTACAATTTAGAAATATCTTTCTAAATAGTCAGTGCTTGAATATGATATTTCTTTGATAGTGGATATAGTAAAATGTTGTGTTAATTTGAGGTGTCTTTTGCAAGTGTTTTTGCTTCCTTAAAAAGCTGTTATCAGAATATGATTTAACAATATTTACTGAATATAAAAAAAATTGCTTTTACAAGTCAAGGAATATCAAAGACCACTAATTTATTTAGTTATTTATTTAGCAAATATTTTTTGAGCACCTAATATATGCTAAGTACTATTTTAGAGGTTGAGAATTTTAATATGAAGACAGTTTCTTCTCATAAGTGTTCACACTCTATTGTTGAGATGGTTATGGAATCAAATGACCACAAAACAATCAAATATCTGTATAATGGAGGCATTTGCAATAGTCAGTTGCAACAGAGAGGGGAGACAAACAAATTTGTGTACATTGATAATGCATTTGTTTTGGTCCAATAGCTTATTTTACCTCCATGGAATCAAATGACCACAAAACAATCAAATATCTTTATAATGGAGGCATTTGCAATAGTCAGTTGCAACAGAGAGGGGTGACAAACAAATTTGTGTACATTGATAATGCATTTGTTTTGGTCCAATAGCTTATTTTACCTCAGTGACTAGAATATGTCCCAATTTTAGGAAATCTGATATGCAAATGTATAAAATAGATCAATTAGAGAGTTTGGAGTTGCATAAAAGAAGCTCTGCTAAGAATTCCTCTTCTATGTTTAAAATATTTACACATGCGTGGACAATTTTTAAAAAATAGATTTACACAAAACTTTGTATGTATATAGCTTCTGATTAATGGGATTGACTTGAAGCTCTATAATAGAAAACTGTCTACGGTTCCATGTTATCCAATAGAACCACTTAGTATAGATTCATGAAATGCTATAACCGGTTTTATAGTAGAGCTCCTGCTTGCCATGAAAATTGTATTATCCAAACACCAGCTTACAGATGATCTGCCTGGGTATAAAATGGTTATGGGGAAATTCAGGCTCAGGCCAACAGCATAAATATATGGAGTGGCTATATATGTGTGGAACTAGATATGAGCCAAATCAAGAGACCATATTCTGATCAAACGCATCACATCTGTAAAACCCACACATTCTAGCTTCTGCTGATTACATAGCCATGTAGAACTATTGCAAGTAATGCATTGAAAGTTCTGAAATCTTGAGTGTTTGCTGTTGATGCATACAGCATTTCATCCCTCAATGTGCCCTTGTGATCCATGAGAATCTGTCATCTTCAAACCATGCTGGATCATTATAGTTACTCTACCTGTACCGGATGGAAGATACTGTTCCTGTTTACTTCAATTTAATATTTATAGAACATTCCAGTGAAATATAGATCAAGATTTTAATAAACTATCTTAAAATGTTAATAGAAAGGTGGTAAATAAACTAGTATTTAGTAGCACCATGAGTTGTTATTCAACATGAAAACCCTAACTGCAATAATAAATACAATGTCAAATTGGAACTATCATTATGAAATTTAAGCACTACAGTTTTACTGTAAAATAGAGGGCTGTTTATGGTGGAAATACATTGGAAACATCCATTCGCATTTCAAACAATGGTACAAGTTACCATTTCAAGCTTGTAAGATAAATATTAACATATTATCTGAATAATTACTCATGGGAAAGATGGATTAGATAAAAAATTTAGAAATTTTAAGTCATATTGTAGTATAATACATTTACAATTTTTAAGAAAAGCAGAAAGTGAATATTTTTAATATCACTTTGCTGTTTTATTCTATAATATCGCATAATTTTGACTAATAAGTATAGTGATTAAGTATGCATATAAGTAATCCATAAGCTTATATTTGGGCCTCTGCTGTGTCTGCAGTATTGTCCTAGTACAATGGCATATACTGAAATCTTACTATTAAATAATTTACAATGGAGTAGAGAAGACATGACTTTTTATATGAAATAAGAAAGAACAGATATCAAAATGAGGATGCATATGATAATTGCAATGGTAAGTTACAGAGGAAGAAATAAATGTGGTCAGTATTGCCAGAAATATCTTTATATGTTAAACATTTTTATATATATAACTATATAAATATATGTATATGTGCATGTTTGTGTACATAACATATATATTTGCATAATGACAAAGTATTTTCCCAAAGTTTGGCCTAAACAATCAGAGACCTGGCTTCAAATCCTGGCGTGCTCATATATCTTCTCTGTGACTTTGAGCAATGATTAGAGTCTTCATTTTCTCATTTGTGAAATGAGGATATTAATAACCACATTATTGGGTTTTTGTAAGAATTAAATAGAATAAATATGAAAACACCAATTTGTAATGGAAGAAATTGAGGTTGTTACATTTATTATCAATAGATTTAATAACTCTATGAGAAAGAAAATGTATGCTTTTCTTGCTCCATAAAAATTTTATAGTATACAATTCAATAATTTTACATTAGTTTTCTGCACTATTCAGCTACAGAAATGCCACAAATACATGACAGTAGGACATTCACAACTGTCAGATTGAAGAATAGATTGTAAATTTGTTGCTAAGCCAGCAGAAGATACGGTTGTCAAACTTTACTGAGGTGTCAGAGTACATGGTACTTTAAGCAATGATGAGTGAGTTTGGTCAAAATGTTCGAATCATGTGTACAATCCATCTTATGATGAGTCCATTCTTCAACTCTAGGTCGAAAGATAAAATGTCTTGCCTACTTTTTCTCTCAGATGAGGTGGCCACATAAAACATTTTTATGAAATAAAAGTTGTGGAATACATTTTTATGTCTAATGTTCTGAATGAAGCTATATTAGTTTTGCTTCTTACCAAAAAAGTGGCTAAGAGAATTAGTTAAAACCATAAATTAAATCCCACAGAAGAGGGTTTTTATTATAACAGTTATTTATGACCCAAATACTATCATCAATTGTCCTTTAAAAGTTGTGGTTCGCTCCATCACTGCCCTATATTACAAAAAAAGCACACTGTTCCACAGTGACAGAGCTAGAAAAATATAGAAGCAGAACTCAAACACATGTAATCTAGCTTCAAAGGTCATGTTCTTTATTTTTCTTTGCAGCTAATTTTTATAAGAATAACCAAAAAAAAGTATTCTTACATACAAAAGCACTCTTCTGATAACTAAAAAATGTTGATATAAACCTTTTGATCTCTATACCTTATCTTAACTTCTAGAATAAAAATGCTTAACTTTCAAACTAGAAACACCTGTACAATTTTAACATTGCTTGTCACCAGCCTCAGACAACTGAAGTATTTCTGACTTTATTTTCCAAATAATGCCCTGTTCCTGACACTTGTCCATCTCCTGAATGAATGTGCTTTGTTCAAATCATCTTTGACATACAAATTTATGAATTTATGAATAAGAAAAGATGGTGGAAGATAAAACTAATATATCCACTTTATACTTGTTAATGGCAACTTACCTGAGTGTGGTAAGGAGATACCAAACTACTTAAAACCTCACTGCTAGTCTGAGACCTGGGTACCAGTCTTTTGGTTCAGTTCTTAAGTTGTTGATTAAATAGAATCAGATCCACATATGTGCATTTTGAGGGTAAGCCCAGAAGTTTATTAACAAGTTTAGGGGATTGCTTTCCCAAGCTCCTTCTCTCCATTTTCTCTCCAGCTTTCTGGTTTCCTGTGGTTCCTGTTAAAGATCCCTTGATTAGAGGGCTGGGACTTTACTTACTGCACTCTGCTGTGCATTTCTGCAACTAGATCCTCATCCAGGACCAAGTGAGAGAAGGACAAAGAAAAAAAGAAATGCAATGGAGTTGACCCAACCCTCTCAGAACTACAGCTTTAGTGAACGGACAGAGCGGTTTCTTCCTAAAGAATTTTGGTTCCTGTGGATCCCATCACTGGCCACCACCACCATGTCATTGCTTGAGGGCTGGGCAGGAGCTAATGAAAAGCAAAAGAAAAAAGGGGAGGGAGGCAGAATTCCACATTCTCTCCAACCTTAAGAGTTCCGTTTCCCACTTCTACAGCCAAAATGAGCAGGCTTGTCCTGGAGCTCTGTCTGTGACCTTATGCCTACTTCCAGATTTCTGGTCCATTTGGTGGGGACAGGGGAAGAGGGATGGGAAGAAGCAGGAGACGAATGGTAAGCTCATCACCAGCTCAGTGGTACTTAAAATTTGGTCCTCTCCTATCTGCCTCCTTCTACTTACCTTTCAGAATCGTCTTATGGCTGCTTAGTGTATTCTGCCCAGATTTTATAGCTAAGTGGAAGAAAGGGCACAGTGTGTTTACTCCATCTTTTCCAGCACCAGAGCTCTTCCTCTGATTCTTTAGGATGAAAGTCACGTAACCTGCAGTATATTTCTGCAGATCTGATGGCTTTTCTAGTTGCTTGTTCAAGAGGAAGTTCACTTTAAACATTTCTTTGGTGTCAATAAGAAATTGGAATTAGTAGCAGGACACTTTTAAGTACATTATCACATGTGGTCTTTATAGAAGCTACCACCACACCCCTCCTCCAAGGAAGGTTAAGTGGGATATTATGAAGCACAATACACAAGCTTATTATTCATAGACTTGTTTTTAGTGACATTGAGATTTTCCTTTTATTGCTATTAGATGGTACTTCTGAAGAAACAAAATTTTGTGCTTATTTACCTCTAAAATTTAGGGTTACTTTTCTTTTTATTCCTAAATTCCTTAATCTCCTCTGCTTTCTTTACCTACGTTACAACAAAATTTAACTTTCATAATTGCACAATAGCATCTAGAAAAACAGTAATGATACTGCTTCTGCCAATTTCTTAAAATTTCTTCATAAATTCTAATATTTTGAGAAATTATGCAGATCACATATTTTACTGATAAGTATTTCAAGTTTATCTAAACTTACAGACTATTCTACACCGGTGAGGGAAAAGCAGTCAATTATATTAATATCAGTTCTTGTCAAATAAGATGCAATTCAATGTTTTATCAAATGCTGAGAACTGCACAGCATGATATGCCAACTAGCATTTCTCATGGTCTTTGTCTTCCAGTTCTCTGATAATAAGGATAAGCCAAAAAAATATTGCTAGCAATATATAGCCTAACCATTCAATTTTTAAAAGTAAAGAATGTGTAGAACAGGTTATACATTTTTTGATTTTTGTTTGAGCAGAAATAATGTGTGTGTGGGGGGGTGTGGGTGCATGGCTGAAAACACTCTTCAACTGTACTTCAATCGATGCTTTAATATTCTGACTTCTATTTTCAAAAGTAAAGAATGTGTAGAACAGGTTATACATTTTTTGATTTTTGTTTGAGCAGAAATAATGTGTGTGTGGGGGGGTGTGGGTGCGTGGCTGAAAACACTCTTCAACTGTACTTCAATCGATGCTTTAATATTCTGACTTCTATTTTCTGGGGACAATTTCAAACATGTGTAAGGGGAACTGTATTGTAAGATATGCACTCTATTAGTATTAGTGGTATTACAATCACTGTACTCACACTGAGTGTGCCTTTTTTTTTTTTTCCTTTTTGTCTTTTTTACTGACTGGTAACGGGATCGCAACCCTTGGTGTTTCACCCGCACCGCGCTCAGCCAGTGAGCGGGAACCTGTCTGCACATGGGATCCGAACCCTCTGCGGGAGCGCCGCCGCACTCTCAAGCGGCGCACTCTCCAGTGCGCCACCAGGCCGGCCCTGAGTGTGCCTTTTTTAATTAAAACATAATTGATTGTGCATATCTATGAATGCAGCATTGAATATCAATACCCATGTGCAATATGTGATGCTCAAATCAGGATAATTAATATATTCAACATTACACAATATAATCATTTTTTGTGGCCCTTTACCACTTTGCTGCTAATCTCTCATCACCTTCCCCCTTTCCCACCACTGGTGGCTTTAATTCTATTCTCTCCTTTAAAAAATTCGACGAATTATTGTGACTGTTGTATTTTCCAGTCTTTCTTTCTTTCTTTCTTTCTTTCTTTCTTTCTTTCTTTCTTTCTTTCTTTCTTTCTTTCTTTCTTTCTTTCTTTCTTTCTTTCTTTCTTTCTTTCTTAAGATATGCACTCTATTAGTATTAGTGGTATTACAATCACTGTACTCACACTGAGTGTGCCTTTTTTTTTTTTTCCTTTTTGTCTTTTTTACTGACTGGTAACGGGATCGCAACCCTTGGTGTTTCACCCGCACCGCGCTCAGCCAGTGAGCGGGAACCTGTCTGCACATGGGATCCGAACCCTCTGCGGGAGCGCCGCCGCACTCTCAAGCGGCGCACTCTCCAGTGCGCCACCAGGCCGGCCCTGAGTGTGCCTTTTTTAATTAAAACATAATTGATTGTGCATATCTATGAATGCAGCATTGAATATCAATACCCATGTGCAAATGTGATGCTCAAATCAGGATAATTAATATATTCAACATTACACAATATAATCATTTTTTGTGGCCCTTTACAACTTTGCTGCTAATCTCTCATCACCTTCCCCCTTTCCCACCACTGGTGGCTTTAATTCTATTCTCTCCTTTAAAAAATTCGACGAATCATTGTGACTGTTGTATTTTCCAGTCTTTCTTTCTTTCTTTCGTTCTTTCATTTTTTCATTCTTTATTTGTTAACTCCCACTTATGAGTGAAGTCATAGTATTTTTCTTTCTGTACCTAGCTTATTTCATTCAATATCATTTTCTCTAAATTCACCCATGTTGCTGCAAATGGCAGAGTTTCTTTTTTTTTTTTTTTGGCAGAGTAGTATTCCGTTACATATATATATATACCACATTATCCTTATCCAGTCATCCTCTGATGGACATTTAGGTTGATTCCAACCCGTGGCTGCTGTAAATAGAGCTGTGATAAACATGAGAGTGTAAGTATCCCTTCAAGAGGATGATTTCCATTTCTTTGGCTATATACCCAGCACTGGGATTGCTGGATCTTATGGCAGTTCTGTCTGTAAATGTTTGGGTTATGTCCATACTACTTTCCGTAATGGCTGCACTAATTTGCAGTCCCACCAACAGCGTAGGAGGGTTCTCCTTTCTCTGCATCCTCACCAGCATTTGTTATTCTCTGTCTTTTTGATAATGGCCAGTCTAAATCGGGTGAGATAATATCTCAATCAGGTTTTGACTTAAATTTCTCTGATGCTTAATGACATTGAACATTATTTTATGTGTCTGTTGGCCATTTGTATATCTTCCTTTGAGAAATGCCTATTTCGTTCCTTTGCCCATTGTTTAATCAGGTTACTTGATTTTTTACTGTTGTTTGAGTTCCTTGTATATTCTGGATATTATTCCTCTATTGAGTGCACAGTTTGCACATATTTTTCCCTTTTCTATAGGTTGTCTTTTCGCTCTGTTAATTGTTTCTTTTGCTGTGCAGAAGCTTTACCTTTTGATATAATCTCATTTGTTTATTTTTTTTTCTATTGTTGCCTGTGCTTTGGGGGCCTTATTCATAAAGTCTTTTCCCAGTCCTACTTCCTGAAGTATTTCCTATAATATTAAATATTAAATATTAAACTCTTTTAAGAGTTTAATAGTTTCGGGCCAGCNTTCCTATAATATTAAATATTAAATATTAAACTCTTTTAAGAGTTTAATAGTTTCGGGCCAGCTCATGGCTCACTCGGGAGAGTGTGGTGCTAACACCTAGGCCACGGGTTCGGATCCCATATAGAGATGGCCGGTTAGCTCACTGGGTGAGCGTGGTGCTGACAACACCAAGTCAAGGGTTAAGATCCCCTTACCGGTCATCTTTTTTTTTTAAAAAAAAGAGTTTATAGTTTCAGGTCTTATATTTAAGTCATTAATCCATCTTGATATGATTATGGTATATGGTGAGAGGTACAGGTCTACTTTCCTTTTTCTACATATGGATATCCAATTTTCCCAGCACCATTTATTGAAGGGGCAGTCTTTTCCCCAATGTATGTTCTTGTTGCCTTTGTCAAAGATCAGATGGCTGTAAGTATGGGAGTTGATTTCTGGGTTGTCTATTCTGTTTCACTGGTCTGAATGTCTGTTTGTATACCAGTGCCATCTTGTTTGGGTTAATATCGCTTTGTAGTATAATTTGAAATCAGGAAGTGCTATACCTCTGGCTTTATTTTTTTTTTTTTTTGCTCAGGATTGTTTTGGCTATTCAGGGTCTTGTTGTTCCATATGAATGTTAGGATTTTTTCTTCTGTTTCTGTAAAGCATGTTATTGAACGGTGTGCCTTTTGTATGTGCTTTTCTCTAAAAATTTATTTTAACATTTATAATATGTATCACATCTTTTATTGTTATTTAAAGCAATCACTTAAAGTACCTCGAATTATAAACATTTTTAAATAGAAATCTATATGTCTTAATTTAGACTGTCTACAATATCATTTTGTAAGAATATTTATGTGTTACATTTTATAGATCCACCATTCCTAAATTACATTTATTCTTCTAGCATTCTTGCTACTTTTATCAGTAGGTGCATGATAACAGAAAATCAAGAAAATATTTCACAAATATTTAACAAATAATGATTTGTTTGTAATTGATTATTCTCAACTGAATATACTCCCTCCAATTATATGATCAGAAGTTTCTTAAGGTATATGCTTTTTGTTAAACATAGTTGAATGAACATATCAGTTTATCTCCATTCCCTTCTGATAGGTCACGAACAAGAGTAAGGGTATGTTGAAGGTTTACTCTAACAAGGATAAATCAAAGGGTAAAGGAAAAAAATATATATCAGGAAAAGTCAACATGTCAACAAAATTTCCAAAAATGAAAATCAAATTGAAGAATGATAATTCACCTCACAATGAAATTTCTCCCTCCTGCAGAAGGAGAAGCCACTTTCTACCTTTTGCTTTTCTTTTGGGTGTATACTGAAAAATAGAATTGTTATGTCAGATGCTATGCCTGTGATCATCTATAGTAGATACTGACAAATAGTTCTCCAAAGCGGTAGTACCAATTTAAACTCTGCTAGCAGTATATGAGTGTCCACATTGCTCCATATCCTCAGCCACACTTGTCATTGTGTATTTCTTTCACCTTAGTCATTCTGGTAAACAGTAGCAGTATTGAATCATACTTTGAAATAAGTTTTTAAAGTATGTCTTTGAGAAACTAGTTATAGTAGTTAGAAGGACATTATGGAAGGGAATGAAATATGAAGGCAGAAAATTATGAAGAATTTAGTATGACTCAAGCAATCTGATTTTTACTTTGTCCAAGATAGAGTAACATCTACTGCCTGAAATAAGCCAAGAAAACCCACTCAAAATATATGAAAAGTCCTTTTTAAGATACGAGACTTCAGATAACTGAGAGATGGTTAAAAAAAAGAGGAGACCCCCACAATTGTCTCAGCTTTGTGTGTTGAGAGAATTTCTAGGCCATGGAACAGGGAGGAAGGACTCTCATAAAACCTGGTAGACTTCCTCTATGGATTGGGGAATGAGAAAGATTTGAGAGTTCAGGGACACCAAAGCAGTTAGATTTCACAAGACAGTGTGAAAGAGAAGATTGCTACTCTGAAAGAGTACCTTAGAGAGCTGCAGAAGTTCTTTGTGAGTATTCACCTGTATTTTGCTGATAAGTAAATAAGGCAAGAAAGGACACAAAAGGGATAATAAAAATTATTCAATTATTTTCAAAGAATGCAGAAAACGGGAAATGGAACAAAGAATAGATAGCACAAGTGTAAAGCAAAGAGCAAGGTAGACTTGAACCTAATCATATCAGTAATCACATTAAATGTAAGTAATCTAAACACCCAATTAAAAGGCAGAGATTGTCAAATTGGATTTTAAAACATCAACAACAGGACCCGTGTATGTGCTGCCCACAGGAAACATACTTTAAATATAAAAAATGCAAATAGGTGAAAATAAAGGAATATAAGGAAACTTTGGGGGTTGATGAGTATATCCACTATCTTGATCGTGGTGAATTTTTCACAGTTGTATAAATAAATCAAAATTTGTCAAATTGTACACTTTATGTGCAGTTTTTATTATGTCTGAATAAAGCTGTTAGAAAATAGTATGGTGTATGTGGGGAGTGGCAAAAAATCTAAAATTTCTGTAGCAGTGGAAAGTGAATTTTGGAAAACAGGTATGTGGCCAACTGTGAATGAATTTAAATGCTAATCTGAGTTTGAATGTTATTCTAGAAACCAGGTGTTGGCATACA
>NW_007738753.1:35206-36674 GCF_000696425.1 Galeopterus variegatus
CAGATGGTATATACTTTAGGCTCTGCAATTCAGAGGTCAAAAATCTGGGATATCATGTACTTATGTAATCATTTAAAAGTGTAAAAACCATTCTTAGCTCATAGTCTGTACAAAACCAGGCCATGAATCAAATTTGGCCAAAGGACAATGGTGTGCTATCTCCTCCTATAGACAATAGAGAGTAGCATGGCTATTTCTGTTAATTAGAAATGTAACTTGAAGCAACTGAGTAGATTTGAGCAGGGAGAAAGCAGAGGGTGGCAGACCTGAGATGAATGCAGTAGTCAAAGGATGTAAATTTAAATAATCTATATTATTATGGAGGAAGCTATAAAGTAATATCACTGTGGGCAATGAGGATTTCAACTGAAGGTCTATATCTGAATAGCTTTTTCTAAAGAAAAAATAGAAACTACTACATTAGGTTATCTTTAGCTTCCCAACAGTATTCTGTACAGTATTGACATATGTTGGAAAGCATTATCTATGTTGGTTTGTTTTTGGAAGCAAGAAGTGTACACACCCTATAAACAGGGAAATAAGAAAGTGGTAGAGAAAGAAGAAATATTTAAGAAAGAAATTTAAAAGTACTGAAGACATATGTACTGACAGTCCATTTATAACAGGAATATAAACAGAA
Organism: Galeopterus variegatus; assembly: GCF_000696425.1. Lineage (NCBI taxonomy): Eukaryota > Metazoa > Chordata > Mammalia > Dermoptera > Cynocephalidae > Galeopterus > Galeopterus variegatus. The sequence goes on from NW_007738753.1 coordinate 35,847, forward strand.
CCTAAAACCACTAACTGAATAGGCACACAGAATACTCAATTTTATTTACAGAGTTCTACTTTCTCGTATTTGGCATTAGTATTCGTCATTTATTCATTCACTCATTCAATTTTTCAAGCATTTATAAAAACTAAATATATATTTGAAATATGCTAAGCATAGTGGATAACAGTATGATAATGCCCATCTCTGGCTTGTGGCAGTTACAGGAAGCTGAGGTAACAGATATGAAAAAGCTAAAAGAGAGGTATATGCTCTATACTGTTAAGGTGTGCTACATAGCAAGAATGTGAGTGCCTGGAACAGTGGATTTCTAACAATAGAATCCTTTATTTTGAAATGAAATATTATACTAAATCCTACTATAAAGAGTATTATTTTAATAATCCAAATATATTTTATGAGTTATTATTTTATTTTATAAGAATTTCAAAGGCAATTTTGATGTACAAAAACATTTGAAATCAGGGATAGGGTTGAAAGTTGCTGCCAAATTATTCAAATTATATACATTTTTTTGTAGTAAGCAGAAAATCCAAATTCACATAGATAATAATTTCAAATGGAAAGGTTTTTTTTAACAGCTAGCTCACCTTGCAATTTTAGAAAAATCATTTTTCAGACATAGTTAAATCACTTTCAAGATCTTTACTATCTGCTTTCATTCTTTACCTATAATATATATAGTAACTCAGCAAACAAACAAAAGAAAAACTAAATTTATGGAAAGGTGAATTATGATCAGAACATGCACCAAGCAGACATGCATGATTCTCTCCAGGAATTTAATTAGCAGAGTATTCACATGCTGCTCAGTTCCATTAAACA
>NW_007738753.1:37954-38916 GCF_000696425.1 Galeopterus variegatus
GTGGCCTTGGTGTTATCAGCACCGCACTCTTCCGAGTGAGCCACGGGCCGGCCCATGTCTATCACTGTTCTAAGCCCTGGAGATGCACTTTAGTAAACAAAACAGACAAAAGTCTCTGCCTTATTAGTGCATACATTCCCGTGGCAAATGGTTTAAAAAATACATTATCTGTCAGAATTTGTGAAATTTTTTGGAAACAAGGAAAAGGAGAGAAGTATAATATGGAGTATTTCAGTAAGGTGGAGTAGGAGTTGCAGTTTTAAAAAGGGAATTAGGGAAGGTTTGATTGATACAGTGACATTTGAACAAAGACCTGATATAAGGGAGGAAGCAAGTGGTATAAAGGTGGTGTGGCAGGAGCAAGCTTTGGGTATCCAAGATTCCAAAGGAGGCCACTGTGGCGGAAGTGGAAAAAGATGTAGGAGACAAAAAGCAGGGTCACAGCAAGTAAGTGAGGAGCAAAAATACGCAGTGCGTCATAGGCAATTATCAGGGAATGGCTTTTACTGTAGGAGAAATGGAAAGCTATTGGAGATCATTGGCTGCTGGTTGAGAATAGACTGTGGAAAAACAAAGCCTTAACCAACGGGATGGGAGAGGGGAGTAGCTTCAGCTGATGTGCTTGGAAAGGTAGGCAGGACCAAGTCATGGGCGACCTTGTAAACCAAGGTAAATATTTTAAACTTAAACATAATGATTGTGAGAAGTCATTAAAGTTTTTAGAACAGAAGAATGTAATGAACAGATTTCTGTATTCAAAACTGCCTATCCAGTATGGTAGCCACTAGCCACATGAGGTTATTGGGCACTTAAAATGTGGCTAGTTTGAATTGAGTTGTGCTGTAAGTGTAAGAAACATATAGGATTTCAAATATGTAGTTCAAAAAATATTTCAAAGAACGGACAGTTTTTTAATGCTTGATTATATGTTAAAATAATATTTTGGATATATTGGGTTAAAT
>NW_007738753.1:40567-41376 GCF_000696425.1 Galeopterus variegatus
CAGAATTGATAATCTTGCTTCTCTTGGATTACTAGATCATTTATAAAAATATTGTTATAAAAACAAATGTAAACTGTTAAAAATAATACAGATATAGAGCACACAAAGAAAGGTGAAGACATACCAGCACCAAACTGGAATTTTCTCCTTTAGTACTCGGAAGGACTGAGGGAGAAATGGAATGTAAATATATCCTGAACACTGTGGTTCCATGTTATTTAATTCTGTTTCCCAGAACTACACAAAATTATCTCCCTTATTGCCAATTGTGAGCATCCCCACATTTAGTTAAGCACTGATATTGTGTGTGTGTGTGTGTGTGTGTNTATATATAGTAACTCAGCAAACAAACAAAAGAAAAACTAAATTTATGGAAAGGTGAATTATGATCAGAACATGCACCAAGCAGACATGCATGATTCTCTCCAGGAATTTAATTAGCAGAGTATTCACATGCTGCTCAGTTCCATTAAACAAGTATGTACTGAGCACTTACTTTATGATAAGCAGTAAGCATTGTGCAAACCTGCCCTTGTGGAGCCTTCAGCCATTAAACAATTAATTGCCAAAAGGTGACTAATATGGAAAAGTCACAGGTGCTTTGAGAAAACTAAATATGGACTAGGAAGTCAGGAATGGTTCTCCAAAAGAACTGAGACCTGAAAGATGAGTGGGTCATGGAATTAAGGGGGGTCATGGGGAGTCAGTAAGATAAGTGGGTTATGGGTTGGGGATAGAGAAAAGAGATTTGCAAAAGAGGAAAAGACTCAAAGCAAAAGAAAGAGCATGGTAAATTCGTAGAACTTAAA
>NW_007738754.1:0-1248 GCF_000696425.1 Galeopterus variegatus
TTTTTTCCCCAATAAACTTGACTTTGTTATTTTGAGCAAGGTAGCAATTCCAGATATATTTGGTCATGTTTACACTTAAAAGTTGCTATTAATTATATGTATTTCTTCTGTTTGTTGTGATCTCTTCCAAAGTTTGGGGAGACAGAATTAGAAAGGAGGGGCTTAATTATGCTCTGGTGACAATTGTGAGCAAGGGAAAATTTTAGCAGGCCAAGTTAACTTTTGTAAACTGTTGCCAAAGTTAAGATGACAGAAAAAAGGAGTATTTTAAGAGGAAGTTGTACTAATCTCATAAGTGATCACTATGTGCGTGTGTGTGTGTGTGGGGGGTGTATAAAATAAACGCCAAAAGGGCCTTTCCCTGAGGTTCTGACCCAGGATGTATTTTACCAGAATCACTAAAAGCNAGTAAGTGATAGTTCTAGTGTTATCAGTGAAGGGCCCACAGTCTGGGATGGGAGAGACGAACATCCAGTGTGATGTTTAGTATTTACTGGAAATGGCTTTTGTCTGCTTGCTTGGTCCTTCCAGCAAGATATCTTTGTTAGTATGTGCCCTTGCATGGTGGAGTGGACAGGCAGGGCTTATCCATTCCTTTTTGGGGACAGTCATTTACTTATTGGGGGCTGGTGGAAAAGAGATGCTCCAAATTACAAGACTACAACATTTTGTGGGTGACATTAGCCATTGCCCTACAGCAGGAATACTTCAGAAGCATCATTATCCAATCAGTTCATGTGTAAAAGGTTTATGTTACACACACTCACACACTCAAATGCTAAGGGACACAGTAATGTTCATTGACAAAGTTGTCTTGTCCAAAGACTCATCGTCATTCTGAGAGCCCTTGTTCTGAATGTTCTCTGAGAATGGACAATACTGTAATAGATGAAAACAAAACTCCCAGTGGTAGATGAAAGCGCAGGACTTCTGGTGCCTTTGTGGGTCTTTCTTGGGTCTTCCGTATTCAGTTATGAGGCCCAGCTCCCCCCGGAGCAGGTGAAACACGCACAGTGAGCCCAGTTCTTTGCTGAGGCCAGTACGATTGCCGAAGGAGTGACAGTAAAACTGCACACTGCTGACCCTTTCAGGCCTTGCCTCAGGATATTTTTCAATATGTGATTTTGTGGAGAAGGTTTTTTCATCCCTGTTTTGAAAGGAGTAGATCTCTGAAACCCCCCGCCCCTTTTTTTCCCCAATAAACTTGACTTTGTTATTTTGAGCAAGGTAGCAATTCCAGATATATTT
>NW_007738754.1:1835-3546 GCF_000696425.1 Galeopterus variegatus
CCAAAAGGGCCTTTCCCTGAGGTTCTGACCCAGGATGTATTTTACCAGAATCACTAAAAGCACCCTCAGAAAAGAAAAAAGCCAGGTTCAATTTGCCTACACGAAGAGGCGAAGAAGTCTGTACCTTGTAAAGACATGTTTAGACATCAGAAAGGAAGTAGTAGCAGAAATTTAAAACTGCTTGCATCTGGTTTTTGTTAAAAACAGTCTTTATGCCATTAGATTTATTATTACTATATTTTACTATGTCATAATAAAGCAAAAGACAAGAAAATGTTTAATTGAGTAAATTATTAGGTAAGTGTCTCATTAGCAATATCAGCTTACTACCAAAAGGAATGCTGAAAAAATTTAGATGCTTGCTTTTTGAATTTTTGAGTAAATTAATTATAGTTCTTTAATGTTATTTTATCTGTTTTTTGTGGGGGATGGTACAGATATAATATTCCATTGTTGCTTTATATTTGGGCATACACTTTTCAGTCAGAGGGAGTTTCAGGTGACATAATTGTCAACTCAGAAAACGTCAGGTCATATTATTACATGACTAAAGAAGTCCCAAACTTTTTACTTTATTTGGCTGTTATGAATCACATCTATGATATGACTTCACTTTTCGTTTAAACGCTGCCCTGTCGGTACAATAAGTTAGTTCACTTGAATTATGTCACTTTGTGAATCAGCTCTTTGGATTACAATTCTTTTCCTTATTCATTTGGCAAATATTTCCGGGTGCCTGCCCTGTCAGGCCTTGTACCAGGTACCTGGACATACAAAGGCAGGTAGCAGAGACCCTCTGCCCTCAGGGTACGACTCCAGCTCAGCCAGCTGTTAACTGTGTGGTTCAGGGTGAGTTCCTTAAACCCCCAGGTTCTGGGTTCCTTGCATATTGAGCCCTTGGCATCATGCCTGGACAGCACCGAGAGACAGGCGGTGCACAGTCGTAGGTAACTGTCAGGCCTTGGCATTAGCTGCGTAGTTGGATAAAGTGCTCTAGAGGAGGAAGTCAGAACTCCTTTCTGACTTTTAAAATTTATTTTCAAAAGTGTTCAGCTTTCGTCGACTTGCTTACGCTTTTTTTTGAGTCAATCTATTTGTTTTTGAAGCTGGCTGATTTAAAGACTGGACAAAACTAATTTCTAATGGATTCATTTGTTAGAGGGTCTGGGCTTCACTTCATGTGGAACTGTTTCTCTTAAACAGACCCACTTGTATTTCTACAGATTCATACAAAATAACCTTCGAAATGAAAACTTACATTTATCTTTCAAACACTGCTAATATTAATTATGAGAAGAATAAATAGGTAACACATAGTGCTTGCTATATTCCAGGCCACTATCTGAAGCTTCCTATGTTGTAATTCACTTAGTCTTTACGTACCCTTATGAGATAGGTATTAGTATTATTTATAGTTTACAGATAAGGAAACTAAGAAACACACAGAGGTCACTGAATAATTCCTGAAACTGGCACTTTTAAAAATTGATTCAGTGAGTGAAAACATCTAATATAAATAATTCATTTATCTGCATAGGCATTTTCATTCTACTGTATCTTATTGTAAAATTAATATAGACTGAAAATAAATGTAGAGATTATGAATGCTGTCCAATTGCCTTACAACATATAAGTAGACAATTACTGTCTTTTAAACTTCTTTTTTGTATATTTCTTCAGCACCGAGCAGGAAAGACAAATAACCACACTT
>NW_007738754.1:4562-5656 GCF_000696425.1 Galeopterus variegatus
TTTAAACTTCTTTTTTGTATATTTCTTCAGCACCGAGCAGGAAAGACAAATAACCACACTTTGGATACTGGCACAAAGTCTGCATTCATTTCTCGGTTCACTGAGTAAGCGTTACTGAGCGTCTGGAGAGGGCTGGGCATTGGCTGGGCACGAGAGCCACAGTAACCACAAGACTGGTCCTTTCAACCCTACAGAACTCCATTCAGTCCTTTCTTCTTTCCTTCCTCCCTTTTAAATTAATTTTGCCTAAATTTATTTTCTGCATATTAGCTTGCTAGTACTATGCGCCCTTAAGGGGTATTTGGGGAGAGGCACAGAGAGTGTCCTCAGGCAATCTGGAGCGCGGTTGTCAAGCTGTAAGAGGCTGCACATGATGTTGGTCACAGTGGTGTCTAAGTGCCCCAGTAGGTGGCACCGTGTGGGTCAGCCAGAGCCCCTTTCTTCACAGGAGGAAGGCCTGGAGTTCGTGAGTGTGTATGTGCTCAGGGTTGCATGTGGGCTTCGAGTTCTCAAAGTGTCTCTGTCTTCCTCTTTCCTTGCAACTTGGCTCGCCATTATTGGTGTCACAGGATCCCTTTGCATTTGGGTACAAAGGAACATCACCCTCAAATATCAATCTCTTCACCATTATATCACTGTTCCTTAGTGTCTATTGGCATCTGCAAAGTGAAAATTGCTCCTGGCAAAGTAGTCCTGTAGTTGTCAGTGGGGAATGCCCTTGCTCTCATGGTAGCAAATGCTCTAGTGTCTTCCAGTTCCCCCCCGCCCACACCTCTTTAGGACCCAAGCATTGATTCTCCCCAATGCCTAGAGCATCAGTGGCTGAAGGCTAATAGCTGTGGCCATCTCTGGGGACTGTTTTCCAGAGATAAAAAGATCTGCCTTATCTAAGGTTTGCCCCTTCCTGGTATCTGGCAAGGCCCCCATTTCCATGAGTGGTCATTGCAGCGGTGCAAGGGATCTGTTCCCTTGCCTCGTCCTGGACATTGCGGGGCTGTTGCAGCTCCTGAGCTGTGCACAGGATTGGCTGAAGCACCTGCAGTACTACAGTGCGCCCCAGCTTCTCCCTCTTCCATCCCTGCCTCCCTCCCTCC
>NW_007738754.1:6526-11791 GCF_000696425.1 Galeopterus variegatus
TCTGCTTCGGGGTCTATTTCCACGACCTGAGCTGGCCATCCAACAGCTCTGACATGTGTGTCCACCCTCTGAGAGCAAGGACAGCAATGGTCAGAAGGGCCACAGAGCAAGGGGACCCCAGGAAGGCACATGCAGGGAATCAGTGCTGCTGAGTGTGGCTGGACGGTCGTGCTCTGCACGGGGCCCGGCAAGTAGGCAAGTGAAGGTAGAATTCCGGCCCCTGTTTTGCTGACCGAAAATTAGTATTCTGGTTCAGAACTACATGATCTAGAATATGAAAGAGTCCTGTGGGTGGGCTGGCAGTGGCCCTACAGCAGAAAGCAGGAGAGAGCACACCAAGAACAAATTTTGGAACAATACACACTTTTCTGAAGATGAGCCCGATCTGCCCCCAAGCAACCCTGCACATTTGCTCTCCCACATTCTTCAGCTTTCTGGTGGGTGCCCCAGAGTGGGTCACCACTGCAGCCATGACCTAGATTGCATTCTGCAAGGGTCCTGGCCTGCCTCAGTCTACTCAGATCGACCTTTCTATGCAGAAATAAATGGTTGAAATGACCCATAACTGCTTAGTCATGTGTAGAGAGTTAGAAAGAGGTCAGGCCAGTGGGAGAACCCGCCATGGAGGGAGCAGGGCAGTGGTTCCTGGTGGGGCAAGATGAGCCACAGCAGAGGGCCTGGTCTCCTTCCTGCAGCCACAGTTCCCTGCTTGCGACTTCATGTTCAATGAGGAATGACTACTTGTCACCAGGCTACTCGATGGCCAGGTTATCAGAAAGGCATGCTTAAGGACGTAGGCTGTGCCATCTCTGCTTTTTCATAAGAATGAAGGTTTAGCCAACACTTGCCCCATATGAGTGACCTGGAGACAGTGACAAGGTGCTGGCTGGGCAGCATCTGTCTTTGAATAGTAGCAACCGATGCTGTCATTCAACCATATGTTGCTCATCAAATATTCAGCAGCCGGAGCATTTTCAAAGGCTTTTTTATAGGCCCATGCAATGCAGCAGGGAATACAGAGGCTGGCTTCTGAAGGCTGGGCCAGGCTAGGCAATTTGTTCGGAAATGGGGAACCAGCTAGTTGGAGAAGGAACAAGGGGATTGGGGGAAAGGTTACCTGGGAAATTTAAAAATATTTATGGTCCAGAGTTTTGCTGATTTTTTGACTTTGTGTGTAATATCCTGAAAGAATCTGAATGAGCAAGCCCTGTATATTTACTCATGGGGCAACCTGTCACTGAAGAACAGACTACACTGAGTGGTGGGACTGGATGAAGTGTTGATTGATTCATTCCTTCATCTGACAAATATTTTTTAGGCATCTATTCTTTCCAAATACTGTAATAGGAACTCATAACACAACAGTAAGCAAAAATAGACCTCACCCCTACAGTGTGGAAATTTACTGTCCAGTAGGTGATACTAAAGTATAAGTTTAATTTTATGCAATACATTCTAAAGTCTAAATATGGTTGGTCCTCATTATTTGCAGATCCTGTTTTGTGAATTCACCTCCCTGCTAAAATGTGTTTGTAACCCCCAAATCAATACTCACAAGTGCATTTTGGGTCATCTGTGGCCCCACACAGAACTACAAAGAAGTGGGCAGCCTGGCGCTCGCACTCCCTGCCATGGTGGAGCAAGGACCCTCTCTGCCCTTTTGTTTTCATTCTCAAACACCAAACCAGTGTCCTTTTCAGACTACTTAGTACCATATTTTTCACATTCTTGTGCTTTTTGTGTGTGATTTCCCTGTTTACAAAGGCCCCAGGCATAGTGTTGAAGTGTTGTCTGTCCAGTGTTCCTGAGCACGGGAAGGCGGTGAGGTGCCTCATGGAGAACTACCCGTGTTCCATAAGCTTCCTTCAGGCAGGAGTTATAATGCCGCTGGCTGTGAGTTCAACATCAGTGAATCAACCACATATATTTTAAAAGGTGCCTTTAAACATAAACACATATAACACAAGGTTACGTATTGATTCACTGATAACAATGTAACCAGAGGCTCACAGGACCTGACCCTGTATTTCTTCGAGGAGCCATGGTTCAGTGTTCGCTAATCCTGTGTTCACAGCAACATTATAAAATATAACTAGGGCAGGCCCGGTGGCACACTGGAGAGTGCGCCACTTGGGAGTGCGGTGGTGCTCCCGCCGAGGGTTCAGATCCCATGTGGAGACCAGTTCCAGCTCACTGGCTGAGCACGGTGCGGGCACAACACCGAGGGTTGCAATCCCGTTGCCGGTCCCTGGTACGGGCGCGACACCAAGGGTTGTGATCCCGTTACCGGTCAGTAAAAAAGACAAAAAAAAGGAAAATAAATAAATAAATAAAATATAACTAACTTGAATAACAAGAATTAACTGTATACATTACACACTGGAATGTGAGGGTTAGGGTTATAACCCACAGAGGCTCGAAGGAGGAGGATATGTTTGCAAGAGAGTTCTTAAACATTTATGTTGGAACAACTCAGAAAACAGCACAGCCTAGGTGAGCCTCTATAAAAAGATTACAACTTTCTCTTTAGTGAAGTGTTTGATTTAGTCCATATTTTATTTGAAATTAACAGTGTCTTTTCTGAATTTCTTTTCTTGAAAGGCTGGAATTTTAAACTTAAGACCCAGGTCTACATCTGTAAGGATCATCCTATGCCAGATGTATATAATCCTTACAACTTTGGTAGAGAAGAGGTGTGAAAGAAACTTATACTTGTCTTTTTATTTTCAATGCTTTAATTATTATTAACTTAATAATATTTGTTTTCACATTTTACAGAGACTTTTTACTTTCATTATTTCTTATAATACAGCATATTCTAAGAGACAGGTGTTATTTTCTCACCTTACACATGAGGAATAGGCTCAGGTTAACTTGTCAGATGTCACACAGCCTAAATTTTTATATCCCAATTTGGATTCTAAAGTATCCTAATTATGGAAATGTATGGAAGGAATGTTAGCAGTAATCTTGGAAAATGTTAGTAGTAACATTGATGAGATCATTTTTACTTACAATAGTATTATTTTTAAAAATATCAGTAACTTCCCTGCTTCAGGAAGAATATATGGATACTTTTTTCCAGTGAAATGATTGTTTCTTACTCAGTTCTTCTTTAACCTGTAGATTTGTTCTTTCTCTCTCTTTCAACCTTTCTCTCCTACAAATACAGAGTCTCCAAGAATAACATAAGTTGTATATAGTCTATATAAACTGGTCATACTGCATTTTACAATTGCCAGATAAAATGCAGTATGGCCAGTTACATTGGAATTTCACATAAACAACAAATAATTTTAGTATAATTATGGCCCAACTTACATGGGACATACTTATACCAAGACATTAAATTATCCATTTTTTATTTGAAATTTAAATTTAACTGCATGTCCTGTATTTTTATTTGCTAAATCTGGCAATGCTAATAATCATACATATATGTTCTATGTGCATGCGTGTGTGTGCGTGTAAGTGTGTGTGTGTAAAGAGGAGATATTTCCTCCTTTTTCAAATTTCCATTTGGTTGGCTCAGTTGGGCTCTATAAGATAAGCATTAGTAGGCTCTAATTTTCAAGGTAATGCATAATGTTGGTCTACTCTATCAGCCATTCATTTATGCAGATATCACATGTTAACAACAAAACACTGGATATGTGATCAGGCTGGGATTATAGTTAGCTGATTAAATTTGTATCTGGAGTACCCCCTTCCTATGCAAAAACAGTTTTTTCGATAAAACGTTTTTGGCATTAGAGCCAATTTACTGATAAAGCTAAAACTAAAAGTTATCAGCAAGTTCTTCTCTGAGGAGGTATTCTCTGTATTTCATTTAATGATAAATTCAACCTAGAAGTTTGGTTAGAGTCCATGAGTTATTTTATCAGCCCGAGGTACCGATTGATATTTCACGACGCATTTAACGTTCTGTGGGTTTTATTCCCCACCTTCCTTTTCCTTTGTCCCTCGGGTGTATGACAACATGTGTGACCCCTCTACCAAGCACGCCCATTCCGGTGACGATGACAATTGCCTTTCTCAGGGGCAGCTTCCGCCTCTGGCCCCGGGTCCCCGCCTCCGGCCCCGGGTCCCCTGCCTCCGCTGGGCGATCTGTCACAGGCAGCTGCATCTCAGGGCACTGTCGCTCTGCGGTCGTGCGTGTTCACTCTCTGGGAGTCTTGCGGTGCTTTCGGGGCTGAGGCCGGAGATCTGCCATCCCCGCTCTTCCTTCTGACGCGTGTCCCCACGCGGGGCTGGCGCCGGTTCCAATGTCCCTCCCTGGCAGGCCAGATTTTTCCCTGGTCGGCCCGAATAAAAACAGACTTTATAAGCTTTAGGGGAGATGGTTAGAAGGTGTCCCAGACTGCTTTCCCCGTGAGCACTACTGAGGGGCAGCACCGTCCCTCCAGAGGGGGTTGGCCCTTCACAGGTGCGGTGACACACCGGTGACCGGCGGAGGGCGCAGGCCCAGCCGCAGCTCGGGGACAGGACGCCGCACGGTGCTGCGCACGGCCATCGGGCTGAAGAGACGCGTCGCTCCTTCTGCCCGGTCCTCGGTGTCATTTTTGATGTAGCTGGATTTTGCATTAAGTGGCAGCATGGATAATGAGTGAACAGACGTCACACTGTTGGAGAAGTAGATGACGTAGTAACAACTAGATTAGCTCCTACCTGAAAGTTTTACTCAGTTTTCCAAATTAGTTTAGCATCTACATTTTTTATAAGTTGTCTAAAAGCAACAATAATTTGTAATGTTTTCTCACATTGAAAAGGCCTATACGATTGACCTAGAAGAAAAACGATGAACAATTTAGCCTAAACACAAGAAGACCACAGATGGGGGGAGATAATGTGGTGGAATAAACAATGACTAACATCACTTCCTCCAGTTCCAACTATGTAGTTTAACCCCCCACTGACCTTTAAAAACAATGAAAGCGGCTGTCTGCAGGGCAGGATGGATTCTGCAGGGCAGGATGGGTTCTGCAGGGCAGGATGGATTCTGTAGGGCAGGATGGATTCTGTAGGGCAGGATGGGTTCTGCAGGGCAGGATGGGTTCTGCAGGGCAGGATGGGTTCTGTAGGGCAGGATGTATTCTGTAGGGCAGGATGGAATCTGCAGGGCAGGATGGATTCTGTATGGCAGGATGGATTCTGCAGGGCAGGATGGATCTGTATGGCAGGATGGATTCTGCAGGGCAGGATGGATTCTGCAGGGCAGGATGGATTCCGCAGGGCAGGATGGATTCTGTATGGCAGGATGGGTTC